>NC_135720.1:28801614-29071663 GCF_964656455.1 Halichoerus grypus | reverse complement strand
GAGGAACGAAGAGATGAAAAACAGGAAAATAAAAGAGAAAGTAAAAGAAGATGACAATATGAAAGGAAAAACAGGGGCACCTGGGTGGCTCAGTCAGTGAAGCGTCTGCCTTCGGCTCAGGTCATGATCCTGGGGTCCGGGGATCAAGCCCCACATCGGGTTTCCTGCTCAGCGGGAAGCCTGCTTCTCCCTCTCCCACGCCCCTGCTTGTGTTCCCCTCTCGTTGTCTCTTTCTTTTTCAAATAAATAAATAAAATCTTTAAAAAAGGAAAACAAAGAGACAAAGGAAGGCAAAAATGGAAGAAGGAGACAAGGGCAAGGAGGTGAGAAGGAAGGAAGCTCCCAAGAAGTGGGAGGAATCTTGACTATTACTCCACTGGTCTTACAAACACAACAGTCCATTGGCTTTTTTATTGACACCAATTTCCCAGCGTACCTAGCCAGGCATCTTTGAGTTTGTAACTTTGGCACAGAAATGCTCCAGTCTCAGAAGAGAGCTCTGAAATAAATATGAGGGATGTTTCATTATAACCACAAATCCGTAAGAGTGAAATTCAAAGAGAAAGAAAAACGAAAATATTGTATTTTGTTTGAACATTTGTCCTGAGGTCATTAGCCAGTTATGATTCATTTTACCCAGCAAGGAAAGTTAGGGGTACCCCTTTCATGAGTCAAAATCTTTTTCTTGTGGATTTCTTTGTTTTGAATATTTTATTTCTTGATTTGTTAAAAAGTATTAATGTCAAGTGTCATAACAAAGGGAAAACTAGTTGAAACCATCACCACAATAATGTTAAACACAGGGGCATCAATCCTGCAGGGTACACTTGATAAAGATGACTAACATTTTTGTCTTCTCTTATTAATAAATATTAACCGGTAGTCAGGAACAATAGATGCTCTTTATACTCTAACTAGTTCCTTATTTGTTCTAGATTTGAGTACTGAGCTTCCAGATATCACCCAGAACATACACTTGGGGAAAAAATTCTACTTTTATATAACAGAGAATTAGATCAGGGACATTATCAGCCCTAACAGTGGCCTGGGATAATATAAATGGGCTCAGGGATGCCTGGGTGGCTCAGTCGGTTAAGCATCTGCCTTTGGCTCAGGTCATGATCTCAGGCTCCTGGGATCGAGCCCCGCATCGGGCTTCTTGCTCAGTAGGGAGCCTGCTTCTCCCTCTACCTCTGCCTCTTTCTCCCGTTCGTTCTCGTTCTCTCTCTCTCTCTCAAATAAATAAATAAAAATACAAATGGGCTCAGCAAGGAGGCAAGAGAAAATAATGGATTGGAAATCTCAAATGAGATCTCAGAGATAGTTGGGTACATAGCTCCCCTTCTTCCATTAAACAGCTCTTTGTGCCACTATCATGAGAAGCCACTATCAATGAGAAGATCATCGTTCTAGGCCATTAGTACTTATGCTACTACTAATAAAGACAACAATAACAGTTTACATTTACTGCATATTGCTAAGAGCTATTCTAAGCAAATTAATAGTTAATCCTGAGAACAACTCTAAGTGATGGATGCTTATTGTTATTCTCCCCCATTTTCATGAATTGATGAGACCAGACTGATACCTAGTAAATTAATTATCCAAATTCAGGTCCCCAAATCACAACAATTGATAGCAATCATAACTATTGGTAATTCAGCAAGGTGGTATAAAGGTATGGTGTGCTCTTGTTTAAAGGGTTCAGTCAGACCCCCAAATCATCAGTGCTACGGACTAGAAACGGGAGACCTGACCTCTACCTGTCCAGCCCTTGCTGTATCACCTTCCTCCTAAAAATGGAGAATAATAATGATTACCCATTCACTACATGACTTATTGTAAGAATCAAATGAGTTATAGATGTAAGAGAATCACTTAAACCTGTTATTTTAGTGATGTTAATCGCATGAGCATATCAGATGATGGAAGAAATGGAAGGACATATATTTGCTCCAGGTTGTAACAGATTTTGATTATCTTTTCTAGCATTGAATTAATCATACATTCATTTTTGATAAACAGGATAACTACTTATCTTCCTACTATAATAATAAATGGATCCTGAGTTATCTCTAAGATGCTGGGGGCAATGTGATAGTTAAATATACATTTAAGCCAGACTTGCCTGGGTTCAAATCCAAACTAGCTGTGCAACTTTTAAAAATGTCCTTAACCTCCTCAGTGTCCTCATCTATAATAATAGACTCTGTCTCATAGGGTTTTTCTTACAGGGTTATTTTCAGGATTAAATGAGTCAGTAGAAGTAAAGCACTTAGAATTAATATCTAGTATATAAAATATACTGTGTAAGTATTTGCAATTATTATGAATTGTAACACAGATTCAGGCAGAGAAATTTACATTATTTTATTTCTAAACCACTCCATACTCGTAATCATGAATTTCAAAGGCATGATTGTATGATTGTTTTCAAATCCTTTAAAGAAATTAATATTACACACATACTACTCACCCAACACTATGCTAGCTACTGGACTGTAACAGCAATAACAAGAACAGAAACTATGATATTCTCCCAGCCCTTAAGGGCTTTATAATCCCATTGGGATCCAGAGAGAAGATATGAAATTTTTGAATGCCAAAATAAGTTATTTGAGTACCAAAATAAAAATCACTATCTGCTCTGAGATGCAGTAGAAGGTCATTATAGATTCTTGATCAGGGGAAATACATGATGAGAATGGTAATTGAGGAGGAATAATCTGGTAGTATGCTCAAAGACCTGAAGATTTTTTCCCTGTATTCCCAGACTCAGTTGGTGGCAACATCATGTATCTTGTCACCCAGCCAGAAAATTGGGAGTCCAGTCAATTTCCAAATCCTGTGACTGTGAGAGTCTAAAGATCTTTGCAAGGTACTTTCCACTCTGAATAAAGTACCATCTTTCCTGTAAATTAGGAGCATGGCTCTCCATCTTCTCCCTCTCCCCCAGGGCCACCACCACCAAACTACTTCATCTCTTATCTGGGCTACTATAATTGCTTCCTAGTCTCCCTGATGCTTTTGAACTCCTCAAATCAGACTAATTGTTACCTAGCGTCTACCTAAAATGCATATCTAACCAATCATTCAGTCATTCTCAAGTATTTATTTAGAGCTTACTCTGTATCAGGTCAAGTATAGACAATTATTGTGCCAAAACAGATGTTCTCCAAATATCCTAGAGACACCATGGTGACAGTAACCAAACTATCCTCACAAACTAATGTTGAGGTTAAGGTAATAAGAAATATAATTTTCTATGCTTCGGTTGCCCCATATTTGAATAGGAGTAACAGAACCTACTTTACAAGGTTGTTATGAGGATAAAATAAGATTACTGTCATGAAAGGACCACAGAGGAGAGGCTTGATAAGCATTTTCTTTGTTTTTGAAATGGCAGCAGTCAGCCCAGAGGACAGAGCTAGAGTTTATAGATCAGAAAGTCACTGGTAAAGGAGAAGTGGAGATAAAACCATGAAAGTGAAGGAATTCTCCAAAAGAGAGAGAGAGCTAGGCAGGGAAGGCAAAGGATCCAGCACTAGTTTTAAGTGAAGTGGGAAGGGAGAAGAGGAGCCACAGGAAAGAGACTAAGAATTTGTAAGAGAGAAACTAGGGTCTACTGTTATTAAATATTAAATGACGATTTACAAATTGTCTTGCATTTGTCTTATTTTTATAAACACCTGTTCACACAGATAGTCATAACCACCAGTTTATAATATGAAGGACAAAGATGTCAACATCTTAAATTATGTCAAGAAAGTTATCAACCCTTAGCTGGTCTACCAAGTGTTGCATTCAACTATCATTCAACTCAGACAAGCTGGGAAGGAGAGCAGTCTAAACTATTGAAAACTCTGAATTATATTCTTTAAATAAATGCAATTTTATTATTTCATATCTAAACAATGATGTCCTATTAGGCCAAAAAGAGTACTTGTAAGTAGATACTTTCATAGGCTTAATTTCATAAATGACAGAAATTATTAATCTATAATATGTATAACTTGAAAGTACAGAAACAGATGATATCAAGCTACATACAGGTATCCCCTGCTTTTTGCAAGTTCATGTTATGCCACTTTGCCTTTATGGAAGACCTACATTAGTACCTATCTTCACTAACCAAAAGATATCCAAGGAGGATTTTTGCTTTTATGAGAAAAGGGAAAATAGCGTTCAGCGTTTGCTTTGCAGGGAGCCCTTATAGGAGGCAGCACACGCCCCCATCAGTAAGAGGGACCAGTCAAGCTCCTTCTCCTGGAACTACACTCAGCATCTCCGAATCAAGCTGCCATCGCTTTGAATGGAGTCTGTGAGCATCTGTGCTTTATCTCCGTTTATTTTGTACTTCCATTAACGAGATGTGCCCTAAAGTATCAGAAAAGCCTATGAGAGGTTATTTTCTGGGTTTGGGTGTGTTCAAAAATGTTCCATGTAAATTAATGATAACTGCTTTTTTCATTTTACACCATTTTGGCTTAAGAAAGTTTTCATAGGAGGGCGCCTGGGTGGCTCAGTTGGTTAAGCGACTGCCTTCGGCTCAGGTCATGATCCTGGAGTCCCGGGATCGAGTCCCACATCAGGCTCCCTGCTCAGCGGGGAGTCTGCTTCTCCCTCTGACCCTCCCCCTCTCATGCTCTCTGTCTCTCATTGTCTCTCTCGCAAATAAATAAAATCTTAAAAAAAAAAATTTAAAAAAAAAAAAAAAGAAAGTTTTCATAGGAATGCTCTACTTTTGAATAGTGGGAGAAACGGTTACTCAAAAAATGTGTTCTCTCAAGTAGGTTCATTATATCCTTGCAATCTCTTAGACCATTTTTTGTTTACTGAATCCATTTAGCATAGTTAGACCAAAGGCCATCTTTATCTTAACCCCATGCCAACTACCAAAAATCCCCAATTGCCAGCCCAAAGTCATGACGTTTTACCCTACATTCAAGCTAACATTCTCTTTGAAAATGTGCAGTTCTTTCTAGACCAAATTTTTGATGACTAACTGAAGTTCTCGAATGAAATGAATGAGTTTACTTAATGGTTTCTCATAGTGAATACAGTATCTGGGCTAAGGAATTGGTCCCTTCCTTTTGCCCCACCTCCTGCCCCTGTCAGAGCACAGCTAGAGGATTATGTTCAGTTGTGATATTCAGTTCTGGGCATCACATTTTAGGACAAACTCTAATGAAATGAAACACAGTTCGAAGAGAATGAGACTTGGAACCATTTCATAGGAGAGACAATTGAAAAAACTGGGACACCTGGTCCAGGGAAGAGATGACACGGAGAGACAGAAAATAATACCTTGTCTCCAGCTCTCTGAAGAGCTAGGCGTGTGAGAGGTATTGACCTTGTTATTCTCTTTGGCTTCAGAACAGTGGTCTTCAAACGTAAGCATGCAGGGGGAGCTTATTAAAGCTTATGAAAGCGGGGATCTGGGCTCCAGAGCCACCAACAGCCATTCAAGTGGCCCTCTGTGGAGGAGAGTTGAGGAAACTGCATTTCTACAAGAACCACAGGTGACGACGATGCAGGTGGTGCACAGAGCACACTTTGTGAGACACTTCTTTCTAGGTTGAACAAGAATCACTGGGTCAATGTCACAAGGGTTAGATTGCAGCTCAATATACCAAAACAAAACAAAACAAAACAAAAGCCCTTCCTAATGATTAAAGCTTCTCTAAATGGAAAGACTTCTCTTGTTGTACATTCCTATTATTGATAGGTTCCAACAGGACCTTTGGTGACCACGGTCAAGATGTCATAGAAATGAGTGTTCGGTAGGCAAATGGTTATGCTGCATACAAGCTAAGGGATTCAATTGCTAATGAGAGTGTTTGTTTCTAGATTTGTTAAATAAAGATGTCGGTTCTGATCATTATTCTTTATACAGAAGTTACTTGGCAGTGGGACAGATAAAAAAAGCAGAGACCATAAAGCCTTCTCTTAATTTTGAAACAGGAACAACAACTGGTCAATTAACTGTTTTTTCCTTGAAGCACCCCAAATTAAATTAAACTATGATTACAGGGGAAATATTAGAATATTTTATTTTCTCCTGCATTATTTTTGCTACAAGATGAAATCTTTGTTTTTTTTTTAACTAATCTCTACACCCAACATGGGGCTCGAACTCACAACCTTGAGATCAAGAGTCACATGTTCTACCGACTGAGCCAGCCAGGCACCCCAACAAGATGAACACTTGAGCCTTGTGAGTAACTTAGCATGTGTTGACCAAAGATGGTAAGAGTGACATGAGTGACACAAGTACTTGGAATAAAGGACGGAGGCTGTGGTAGCTGGGGATCCACCAGACACATGTTCCGTGGGGTGTGGAGAACAGAGAGATGAAAGAAAAAGGAAAAAAATGTAAAAAGTGTCTTTTATACTTGTATTTCACTGATTTTCTCCCCAAATTTCAGTTGTCGGCCTTAAATTGACTACAAGCCAAAACTTTAAAGTCAAAAGCAATTGTTCTAAAAAGGATGAAAAAGAAGCAGGAGGAGAAATGACATCTTTTCACTTCCTGAACAATTTGGTATTGATAGGGAAAGGGGGCTGATTCATAACAGGTCAGATGTGATGTGAAGCCAATAATGAGACATTAGTTCCATTTGTGGTTTGGCTGTGTGAACTGCCAGGCTGCAGGGTGTGAGAGCAAGCCGAGGGCCGATTCACGCCCTTTCCTTTTATAACATAAAATGTCTTTCATCTGTGAGGCAAAAGTACATGCTTTTATAAAATAGGGATGCAAGTTAAAAGAAGAAGGATATCGATGCATCTCTTTATCTGAGAATGAGGAAAGCCGTGCTGGTCATGGGAAGGTCTTTCTGAGGAAGTAGCGTTCCAGCCAAGCTCCAAATGAACAAAAGAATCCCGACACGTGAAGATCACAAAGAACAGCTTACCAGGCAGAGGGACCAGTCAAAAAACCAGTGCTTGCTTCAGAGGTACAAAAGATTACTTTGGCGAGGGAGCAGGGGCGAGTTTCCAGGGTTAGGGATACTGGGAAGCATCCAGAGTCCAATAATATGGCTCATATAGTCCTTGTGGCTGGAAAGTCACAGCCACGGTGGCCACTGAAGATGGCGAGCCTCCATGTTAGGCTCTGACTGACACGGAGACCCCTGGGCCTGTGCACTGACTGGACAGGAACCACGGAGATTCTTGCTTTCTTAACAGTTGCCTGGAGAACCAGCTAATACCATTGAGACACGTGGTGGAGTTACAGCCCCACAGGTCTACTTTGACCAATGAAAGATCAGAGATAGGAAGTGGTCAGCAGATAAATTGGTTGGTTGCTGATCCTCCTCTGTGAGGGCCTGTTTCTAGATGTTTTTATTACAGCCCCTTGGCAAAGAAGGCCTTGTGATACCATGCAACCAGCAAACTGTGGCCAGCCCAGTAGGACCCCCTCTTGCATCTGTTCTTACCTCTTTCCTGCCTTACTAAATTCCTTTCCCTCTTACTCCCGTTTCCTGGGATTACCCTCCAGAATAGAGATAACACATAAGCTTTTGCCTTAGGCAGTTTTCTGGAGAATTTACTCTAAGATGCATGTATTAATTAATGTAATCCTCATGGAAATCTCATGAGACAGGTACTATAAATATCCCTATGATATAGGTAAAGGAATTGAGCACAGAATTATGTAAGCTGCCCAGAGGTGTGCAGCTTGTGAGTGGGCGAGCTGGCCTGTGAAGCCGGGAGATCTGGCTCCACAACCTCTATGTCGCAGGGTCCTGGAGACGCTAGCCACGCTCCTGGGGCGGGGGCTGCCTTCAAGATAAGCCTGCAAATGCGCATATGCAGTGAATGAGCCTATTCTCAGCGAGTAGTGCCCCTCTCTCCTCCCTTCCTAGAAGAGGTCATGAAACACATTATTAGGGTCCTTTGGCCCACGTGGCTAGACTCACTGTATTTGGAGAGACCAACCTGCACAATCAGCTAGTCTTCATCAGAAACAGCACTAACCACGTATCAAATAGTGCTGAGCACTGTTCCAGGTACTCATTTGAGAGAGCGGGGGAAACAGAGCAAAAAGCGGGGCCAGGACCAGAATAAGGCAAGTGAGGCCCTTGCCCGAGGCACAAAATTTAAGGAGGTCCCAAATACCCAGTAATCTAGAAAAATCATATTTTAATGGAATAATTTTAAAAATATAAATTAATGCAGAAAATGTCATGATGAGCAAAATATCAGGGCCATACTCAATCCCAGAGTAGAATCAAGACTCTCTTTAAATAACTCTGGTGTATAGACCTGCCTAACACCCACATTTGAATGCGTTGTGCATGGACTAACATAAACAGTTACAATCCGTGCCCAACACCGTACTCTCCTACAGCCAATCTAGGGGCATTAAATAATATTAAATTATATTATTCAGAATTTTAATAATTTAATAATTCCTACTTTTGAAAATGAAAAAAAATTCCTAACTTTAATAATTCCTACCTTTGAAAATGAAAAAAAAACCCACTATTTTCTTACTGATGATTTTTTTAATCTTAGAGTTAAATAAGAAATATGATTGCAGGTGACAGAAAATGTCAATATTCAATAAGTATTCAATAATGTTCAGTAAATGAGGAAACTGAAAATATATTATAAACATAGCTTACAATTCTCATATTTTTATTCTATTCTAACAAATGATAATCATGAGATAATTTAAAATTACAAAACCAATTTAAATTTATGAAACTATAAATTCTTAATTTAAAATGATAAAACTATGTGTCTTTATCTATGCTAGCTTTGAGGTTATTGAGTGGAAAGATGTTCTGCTGTGCCTAGGAAGAATTATCTTCTGGGTTGGGGAAAAAGAAAGTTTCTTTGAAGAGTAAAACATCCCCCTCCCCCCCCCCACTGCCGATTTGTTGTACTGTCTTCAAATACATCAAGAACTTTCTGTTTAGGCATGGATTTCATAAAAGGAGGCAGACCTAAGAAAGTCTTCTTTTTTTTTTTTTTTTAAAGATTTTATTTATTTATTTGACAGAGAGAGAGATAGCGAGAGCAGGAACACAAGCAGGGGGAGTGGGAGAGGGAGAAGCAGGCTTCCCGCCGAGCAGGGAGCCCGATGTGGGACTCGATCCTAGGACCCTGGGATCATGACCTGAGCCGAAGGCAGACGCTTAACGACTGAGCCACCCAGGCGCCCCTAAGAAAGTCTTCTATGCAAGCTGCTCCCCCGCCCCCCAAGAGCTGAGGGTGGCGGCGAGCTTGGAGAGAGACAGGGGAATTCCCAGCTGTGGAGGAGAGCAAAAGGGAATATACCCACAAGAACCAATGATAACTTGGCATCCATTGAACTTCCTCTTCCTAAACTTGCTGAGGCACTTCTTAAAATCAAAACAAAACATAGCAACAACAACAAAAAAGCCCTTCTTTCTTTTACTACTGAACACCAGTGATAATTGTGAGGCTGCTAAATCGTACTTTCCCAGTGGGTCAGGCTGGAACTCGATTTAAGTGCTTTTGCACTGGGACAAACAGAGAGAAGGTAGCTGCCCTTTCCTTCCTCCCCGCCTCCCCCCGCAGCTTCGGTCTGTTACTCACTACATACATATGCCACACTGGTGGTACTTTCTTATGATTCCTGCAGCCTCCAGTCATTCTGGAAGTTCTTTGTCATGAATTTATTTATATTTCATATGCCATGTAGCTGATGGGAGCCATGAATGCACCACAGAGGTAAACCCTCCTCCAGTATTAATAACAATTAAGGGGAAAGTGCTTCTTAATGATCATTCCAAAATGAGTTAAGAAGGAAAATTTCTATCATCAGGTTCCTACATGCATATTATAAAGGTTTGCTGGTCAAAAGTCTATAGCACAAAAAATAAAATAAATGACCTTCAGTTCCTTTAGCTACTATATCTTTAATTAGGAATTAGTCAGTGTAACCATTTCCTTAGGTAATAGCCGGGGTGCGCACACCCATATGCACACGCACACAGTTTTCAGGTTCAAGAAAACCTCCAAATTTCAATGCAGAATAGCATTCTAATTTTTAGTCTAACATTCTTAGCCTGAGGAGAATGGACTGGAAATTTCACAAGCACTAATTTAGTTGTAAATGTGCAGATTTTTTTTTCCTGAAAAACAAAGGAGACAAAATTCTATGCTTTTGCTCTAGCACTTTCAGTATCCTGAAACAGAATGGTACAAAAACCACCATAATAAATCTTAATATTCAAATGAGGATATGTTTAAAAGCTCCGTCTAGATTTACCATAAGGTCTCTCTCTCTAGTTCTTCATGCCCTGGTTTGGACATGGCAGTTCTTCTGGAATTCATATTTGAACCAAGGTTCTGCTTACAGGGCGAGAGCAGTGCTGTGTGTTCAAGCTCCATGAAAGTTCTGCTCTGGGCAAAGTCTCAAATATATCTAACAAAACAAAAAAATGATAATGCATATAGAGTAAGTAATTTTCTAGCTATGTCAAGCCAAATAGAAAAGTGAAAGCATTCTTTTAGATGCCATGTACCTGTCAGACACTGAACAATTCAGTTTTAAATACTGTCATTAGCCTCTTTTAATCCCCAGGGGAAAAGTTTTTCATACTGTAAAAACAACAACAAATTCTCAATGAATCTCATTTTAGAATCTGTAAATATCGTATCTCCAGATGTGAAATTGGATATCAAACAGATGGAGTGGATAAGGAAGAGGGAAAAAATACTTCAGATAATTTCCCCCCTCAGAAAAGGATGACTGTGTACATCAATGGAATGTAGACTTCCCAACTATAAATGAAACATTAGTTGGCCTAAGAAATGCTATAATCTCTGAAACTTTAAATGCGTGTGGTCAGTGAATATTTCTTTTTTATTTTCATTCTCCTTTGTTTGAAGGGGAAGGGATAGCTACTATAAATTGGAAAACCACTCCTACACTAAATAAAATCAATTAAATCCAGGGGTTCCTACAATTTAAGAAAATATTGAATAAAAAGCTAACCTTAAAATTACATTTATATTTAACTTTGACTTAATTTTTTTTCACTCTACAGTTATATCTCTATGGGAAAATAGAGAAGGATGTTTGTGTTCAACCCACTCTTCAGGCATGTCTATTATTCTAGATTGTTTGCCCACCTCCCAATGTTTACATGAAAGTCTGAGGTGCCTCCTGGGATAAAACCCTTCCTTAAGAAAAAAGAAAAAAAGGTTCAGACAAGCATCATGGTTATGATCCAGTTTTGTTTTGTTTCATTTAAAAGACTTAGTGGTCAGAAGGAGAAAGGGTTCTAAGTACAGCACCATAATCGTCCTTCCATTGTCTCCCCTAATCCAGACCCCAAGGGCTGTATTGGCCTTCAAGCTGTTATCCTAAAAACACTGTGACATCAAGACACAGGGGGAAGAGCCATGGGGAAAGGTGTAAACCCAGCCAAGGTGGACTGAGCCCCCCATTCCTGCGGAGGACACAGCTTGGCAACTCCAGAGAACACAATGCCCCTCAGGACCCAGTACCCAGCATGCTCCGCCGGTGGGGATCGCTTCTCAGGGGCACCCGAGTGAGCTACAGGGGACACAAAAGGATGAGGAGAAAAGCTTGGGAAAGAATAAAGCACAGACCCATGTGGTAGCTAGTAGGTCTTATTTTGTTACAAGCACAGGTGAGACTATCTGAGTGAGGGTCATGAAATAATAAGTGAAAGAAAGAAAGACATATGAATTTATGCACACCTTCACTGCATTAAAATCGTATAAAATCTACAGTAGATGTAATGATGGACGATTGTGATTGCACATTTTGGAAATGAATCAGGATAATAGAGTAGATTTATTTATCAACTTTCGTATTATAATAATATTATAATACGAATTATAACTTTCGTATTATAATAATAAGCCTTCCATATCTGTGCTTATGAAATTTAATCTCATGGTTTACCCTCTGGGATGTTAATGTGATTGGACTATTTCATCATATGCCATAACTTGAAAATGCATTTCATCCAGTCCAGCAGACTGTGGGGCACATACTTCTAATAACCCTGTTTTAAAGAAGAAGAATTAATTCGGAGGGACCAATGATTTGTCCAACACCACACAGTAAGTGCAGAAAGGGGCAGACTCAGGCCCTCTGGCTTAGAATCCTGCACCCCTTTCACCACCTGGCATGACCCGCTAGTGTTCCCACCGCTGCTTGGTGATCCCAGAGTCAGCAGGTGAAAGCTCTAGGCAGACAATTGGGAAATCCCAAATGGAATCCTTCTGGCTCTTGTTCAGCTTCTCTTTAAACTTGGGGGAGTCATGTAACTTTCCATTTTCTTTCCCCATCTGCAGAATGGGTTGGTAATAACACCTGCCCCACCCAAACTTATGTGAATGTTATGAGGAAGAATTAGATAATGTCTGCACTGCATTTTGTTCTCCTTAGAAGAAAGTCCCTATAAAACTGAAGACAGAAATTCATTATGAGGACTGATGAGATCAAAGCCTGCAGTCATGAGCTGGGGAAGCTCTCCCCTGCACAGAGAGCATTTACTGCTCCACACTCTAATAACATTCCTCCCTTAAGATTCTAAAATGATTTGCAGATAGTCATTAAGCAAATCTTGCTGCCCTTAAGCAAGGTGCAATTTGCACTATAACAGCCTAAAGCTTTATGGAAATAAATTCTTAGGAGGAGCAAAAGCAATGCTTAAAAAAATAATCCAGAAATTAGGATCCTTAGGTCTGTTTTTCTAACTGCCTACTCTCTACATCCACAAAATACAATTTTTTTATTTAACTCTTTCATTTTCCACTCATAGCAGCTAAGTAGTGCCATTGCAAGCAGAGCTCGTGGCAGGAGACAGTATGCAAAAATAAAGAGGAACAAATACTTGTAAATATCAGTAACTTTAGGAACTTTGGGTAACTCTAAAGCTTTATATGAATCTCTAGTTTTCATATTTGCCTGAACCGAAAATATTGTCTTTTCTCCTACTTGTTATGTAGGTCCTTTCCTTCGGCAAGGGGATAAGGCCAAACCACAAAAGAATGCACTGGCGTGTTTTAGGGACTCCATCTTCCCAAAACGTTAGGATCCATTAACCAGGTCTTAATGTTTGCATAATATTGCCTAACCTCATTTGCTAATGTCTCAACTTGACTGCATTTCATTTTAATTTATTAAACTCTACTGGCAAAGTCTCAGAGTAAAATGCTGTGCTATCTTATTTTTTAATCTACATGTTAATCATGTCTAATTGGCCTTCATTTCCATCTGCACAGATCTCTAGTCCTCATTTCTGGAATTAGCAGATCAACCAACCCAGTCATGACCTCAGACGTTCATCTGACTTTGCCTCAATATTCTATGAAAGCCTCAAAATGTAAGCATGAGGAATACCAGGCAATTAAAAGATGATATTTACAATATTTCTTGTTTGGATTAGATCTGTCGAAAGACAAGAGGTAAAAGTACTAGGAGCCCCTTATCCTCAGGGCAAGACTGACATAGGCTATAAAGTCTTATATATAAGACCTTCTATAAGTCTTATATATAAGACTATAAAGTCTTATATATAAGACCTTCTATAAGTCTTATATATAAGACTTATATAAAGTCTTATATATAAGACTTTATAGCCTATGTCTTCCTTTTCTAGACCTGTCCTACAGTTTCTTAAGATGAACACTGGGGCCAGTGTGGATGGGCAATCCACATTTATAAGAGATTGAGTAGAAACCACCAACTCTGTTAACCTACATGTTTTTGCCTTAAGAAAGAGGGACCTATTCAATCTAGATCTAAAAAGGGGAGAAGGACTGACTTTATAGATCACTGCTGAATTAATTATAATTAATTATAATTAAGTATAAACAGGGACCTCTCCATCCAAAAAAATAATAATAAGCCTTCCATATCTGTTCATATTTAATCTCAAGGAGTAACCCTTAAACTGAGGGGAATAATTTTGAAAGTGTCACAAAGGAAAACTTTTGCAAAATAATTTTATCCATACAATAACTGTGTTTCCTTTCCTAACCGCTTTTCTCCTGATGAAATGTTAATAGCTTTAAAAGCCATAATATACGAAGTCTTATCAGTTCTTTATCCTTTAGCGTGAATGAACTGAGCAAATTCTGTGGGCATAGGGAAGAGAGTGGAAAGGAAAGCCTAAAGGAACTCAGGCAAATTCCACCAAATTTTAGCTGGCCAGGTGTTAACTGAATAGCAATGCCTTCTTCATTCTGTTTTATGGCAGCCTCTCTCTTCTCTGGCTGAAATGTCACATAGAACCTTTTCTTTAAAGTCTGCGCAGGAATTCTGTGTCAGATGAGTAAGAAGATGAAGAGGTGGAGGAGACAGACCCCGGGGTAACATCTTCCCTCTGCGCCCAGAAAAGCATTCTGCTAATAGCAGAGAAGCTGGCTGAGACAATGTTCTGCAATGAAAACCTGCAGCAACACGCCATCGTCCAGGGTTCCAGACCAAGGGAGGAGGAGGGCGTGCAGAACATTTCATTCTAATTATGCCAGAAGTCTGAACGAAAAAATAAAAAATAAAATAAAATCTCGATAGCACTGGAAGACTGTATATGGCAGTCTCAAGTGACCTGGAACTACTAAAATTTAAAGACGGGAGGGTGTTTCTAGTTCCCCAGCTATAATAAACTTGCGACTGTGAAGGAAAGTCAGTGTTTCTGTCAAACCCAAGACCCTTGGTTGGTGGAGAAGTCAACTCTGCTTAAAAATATTATCTTCCCCAAGGTAAAGAGTGATGATCATTTCAAACATACTGTTAGCTATTCGTCCTCCTGAGGATCACTCTGGTTGAGCACCCTTTGGTTTAGCAGACAATATGATGAGCTTTCTGGATGTGCGAAGATGCAGACTGAACCCAATCAGCGAAATAAAGTTTCCCAAGTAATATTATAAGAACGGGAGAAAGGGGAGATACATCAGGGCTTTGGGAGCTGTGAGTAGACCACCCAAGGCAGGAGCTTTAGAGCAGGAAGATCTATCCTGAAGTTCAAGGTGGTCTCTTTTGTGTGCCTGGTGTTTGTGCTGCTCTGGGGAATGAAAGAAGGTGGGTGATGGCCTTGTGGTGAGCAATGGCCTTGTGGTGAGCAACGGCCTTGTGAAGGTAAAGCAGTGTAGACAGGAGCTAATGGACAGAGTCAGCAGGATGAAGGGACTGAGGAGAGAATTCAGCAAGAACTCAAGGTGAGAGGTGGCTATGGGGAAGAAGGCACTGAGCTTGGGAATCCTTACTAATCTCAGGTAGAGTACTAGGCAACCCACAGTATTTGGTACGGATGGTGGAGCCATTTTGTTTGAAAACAGAAAGAAAAGAAAAGAAAAGGGTAAAGCTATAATGCCAGAGGACATTTTTCATACCTAATTAGCTTGCTCTTGCTGCATAAAGGGTGAAAATCACTGGAAGTCACAATCTCCTCTCTCCCAAGACATGTGTCTTCACTGCTCATATTCTCAGATTAAGTACCATATGGAATGGTTGGATTCTAAATCTGGATATCACTCCATATAATTTAGTCCAATGGTGTGCTGGTAAACCGGATCTCTGGGGAAGATAAAAAGAGTTGGCCAATTTTAATGGTGTAAAAACACCCATGTTGGCCAATTTCAAGCTACAAACTTTCTATTACTGTATGTGGAGTTAGGGAGAGACATGGAACCAGATCTCAGAAGCTGGTCTGGTTTAATCCATGTGAGAGCAATAATTTATTCCATTCTGTCACAGGACGGGCCACCTGGTCTTCTTTCAATTCTCTTTACTTACTCTATGTCTTCCTGCCACAGGACTCTGCATCTTCTGTTCCTTCTGCCTAGGATGTGCTCTCCTTCCTTTTCATCTAGTCAATGTCCACTCATCCATCTGTTCTCAGCACAACTGTGGCTTCTTTAGACAAGCTTTCCCTGGCCTCTCTGGCCAGGGCAAGTACCTTAAGTCTAGCCTCTCATTGAGCCATGCACCTTTCCCTCCAAAAATAGGTTACGGGTATAATTTTATGCTTGTTTGATTGATCATTTGATTGATAGCTGTCTGCCCTCCTTGATGGTAAACCTCAGGAGGTCAGGCCTCATCCACTCTTGTTCACATTGCAGAGCCTAGCAAGTAACAGGTGTGTTATGACAATTCGTTGAATGAATGAGCATACCAGATCGTCCCCCAATCCTAGTAAGTCACCAGCTGGTCACTTTTCACTTGAAGGTAGAAAGCGTAGAGGACAACAACTAAAGCTTATCTCTCTTCTCATCAGCACCATACCTGGAGGTGCCTGGGATGAAGAAGCACTCACTAGCTCAGACTCACTTGAGTGTCAGTCTACAGCAACTTCTTCCTATCTGAAGAACCACATAATAAACCGGCAGAGGTTTAGAAATCATTTTGTGTAATCTTGAGATACATAACAATGTCTTGTGTGGTTGCCTGATAGTGCCCTCATCAAATAACCATACTGTTTCATTCTTTTCTAGCTACACATACCTGCTCAATACACTCAGATATATTCAATTTAAATTCATTTAAGCTGGAAATAAGAAGAGAAACTGGAACTTTTAAGGATCTTTGTAGTTTCCAGTCCTCAAAATATTAATGTTTCATCAATGAGCATAATTTTTTATTATAATAATCAAAATAATGTGATTTTTAAATAATGGAAACCTTTAAATCGTGATAATGTGATTTTTAAATAATGGAAACATTTAAGTCGTGTAGCAAACTAAAAGGGTTTACCAAACGACTGTCAAATAATAGCTAAAATTTATGGAGTACCTATGTACTAACTCCTCATACCAACTCTAGGAGGCACAGAGAAGTTAAACAGAGTACTCAAGGTCTGGAGTGCCTGGGTGGCTCAGTCGTTAAGTGTCTGCCTTCGGCTCGGGTCATGGTCCCAGGGTCCTGGGATCGAGTCCTGCATCGGGCTCCCTGCTCGGTGGGAAGCCTGCTTCTCCTTCTACCACTCCCCCTGCTTGTGTTCCCTCTCTCACTGTCTCTCTCTCTGTCAAATAAATAAATAAAATCTTAAAAAAAAAAAAAGAAAACAAACAAAGTACTCAGGGTCATACAGCTGAATGCTGGGGACTTGGAAAATAAGGAGTCTGACACCGGAGCCCACACTTCTGGTTACTGAGCTCTGTAGGGTAAGGGGAAAAGATCAGATGCAAAACATATACCATGACCCTTCAGTCAGGGAAGATGGGATATGAAGAAGTTCATGAAAATAGACTTGGAAGAAGGCAAGAAGAAATTTCAACAGCCACGCTAGGTAAAAGGAGAGAATAATAAGTAAACACTTTTTTTTTTGCTTTTAAAATTTCATTTTAAGATTGTTGTAGAGCAGTTGCGGAGGGATAAAAGCAGCTATAGCATCTTTTGACCCCTATGGAGCAAACGCACACAGTTATTAGTATCGTATCCTACTAAGGACTCTAGGAGGAGAAAAGTAGATTTCAGTTTATTCCTCTCTAGCCCTATGAGTTGTGCCCTCGCCTAGTCATAGTAGTAGGAGCATATTTTGGCAGTAAAATCATAGTTAAATTTAGTTGAACTGCTTAGCTATGCACCAAAAGTCAAGTTGCCTATATGCAGTTTAATATAACTTTCTGTAAAGAATCCATTAAGGGCTAAAGCCAGGCTCAAGTAAAAATTAAAAAGACACTTAGAGACCAAGATACATTGCTCACTACAGTACAATTCCCTTTACCAATAATTCCAACTTTCACTGAGAACTTCACGTGTGCCAAGCACGAGGCTCCACGCTATAGTGGGGCCATGCAGTATTTCATTTAATTCTCCCAAACCCCGGGGAGCTACTTGCTATGACTATCCTCATTGTAGAGTTGAGAAGTGAAATAATAAGCTCGAATTGACACGTTCAGTGAAAGGGGGAGCAGAATTTTGAACAAAATTCTATCTCATTCACTATATACATTTCGTTGAAAAATACAAGACGTTAAAAAGGAAATGTTCATTGGGAAGCTCTGACTGGCCATTCATGGGAATTGATCATTTGGCCTGTCAATTCACAACAATTTTTTTTCTGGAAAACTTTTAGAAACATATACCATGAAGGAGCTTCTGCTTTATAAGAAGCCTGACAAAGCAGCCCCTTTGCCTCTTGAAAACAAACAAACAAACAAGAAACAACCCCGCATCAAGAAATAAGCAGCAGCAAAATCCTATAGCAGTGGTTTTCAACTCTGGAGTATTCAAATCATCTGAGCAGTTTTGAAAAAAATACTGATGTTTGGGCCCATCCCAGAGCAATTAAATCAGAATCTCTTGGGGTGTCTGGATGGCTCAGTCAGAAGAGTATGGGACTCTTGATCTCGGGCTTGTGAGTTCAAGCCCCACACTGGGCATAGAGCCTACTTAAAAAAAAAATCAGAATTTCTTAGGGATGGAGCCTGGGCCTTAGTGATTTTTAAATGCTTCCTAAGCCCACCATCCACCTCTACCTCCTCTACCCAGCCACGCAGGTGAAAACAACGGTCACTGAGTAATTAAGACAACAGCAAAAAATCTCGATGCTTTTACATTCTTTTGCTAATAGGTCTGATCTGTAAATTTATACGACTGCTTGTAATTGTAATTTCTAAACTTACCTAATTTCTGCCACCAGAATTTCCTGGTTTCAAAAGTCATACCAAAAGGCAACAGTAGATGGCCCACCTCTCTCAGAAAGAAGGATCAAAGACCTGCCCTTGCATCCTAAATGGGAGAACCCAGAATTTCCTCGCAAATTAGCTTGAGGTAGAGAGTGGATAGGCAGATAAAAATGTGATGAGGAAAATAGGAATTCAGTCTTTTCTCGAATAATCAAAGGGTGGGCTAAAAGAATCACACACAAAAAAACTCTAGGGATGGAAATGAGCAAAAGTGATTCCAGAGTGTATAGTCTCTGACACTGATAATGAAAGTAGTGAAAGTTTGAACAGGGAAGTAGGCAAACCGTAAAAGTTGAGTTCCAAAGTTCCCCCATTTGTGGACATCTTTTTCCCTCCTTTTTTGGTGAAAGTGAGAATGGAAGATTTGGTTTTATAAGGACAATATCTGTGAGGAAACTTGATATGTGTTTCCTTTGACTGTCAAAGGAGGTGCCAAAAAGACCAGGGTAGAATAGAGGTGCCAAAAAGGCCAGGAACTTTCCGTTGCATCATCTATTCTTAAATTTTTTTTATTTTCTATATATTTTCTTCTAAAAAAATTGTTTATATTTTCACTTTGGCCATTTAGATTATACTTCAGAGACACAAAGTAAGCATACCACTCATTAGAAATCAATGAAAATTAAAATCTAGTTGAAGGCTGACTTCTATATGGTTAGTCTTCTGATACAAAGTATTTGTTACAATTGAAATAGAGTGTAAAGGGATTGTCTTTTCTCTTTATACAAGCGTAATTTTTCACTAATGAAATAATAATATACTCTTTTGAGGACTTTTCTCCTACAGAATTCAGTACATACTCAAGGAACACTCATTTCTATTGAGTAGAAAAGAACAGATTTTTTTTTTTAAGATTTTATTTATTTATTTGACAGAGAAAGAGCACGCACACAAGCAGGGGGAATGGTAGTCAGAGGGAGAAGCAGGTTCCCCACTGAGCAGGGGGCCCAACGCAGGGCTCAATCCCAGGACCCTGAAGTCATGACCTGAGCCAAAGGCAGACGCTTAACCACCTGAGCCACCCAGGCATCCCAAAAAGAACAGGTTATTATCCCCATTTTACAACCGGACCAACTGAGAGACAGAAGAAAAAGCGATGCGATGAATATCCTCAAATGAAACTAATCTCATCTCTCCCAATCCAGAGTTCTACTCTTAAATGGCTTTTCTCACTTCAGTACCTCTGGGTGGATAGAGGTTTGAGGTGACATTTTTCACTGTTAAGGATAGTTGTGTCCTGGTTTTAGGACCTCTCATGACTTAAGGCTCAGAGCCCAACGTTAGTCATCAGTTTCAACTTTTGACCCCAAACTCACCCTGGACCCATGTAAACCAGAGACCCTACTTCAAGCTGTAATGGGGGGCCAAGAAAACACACCTTTCCCACAGTACTTAGAACCCAAGCCAGGACTAGCTGCCAGGAACATTAAACTACAATAACAGTCAGATTTTTCCATACCCATGACCATGCATCATCAGAGTCCTGTTTCAGTATGCCTAAAAAAAATGTTGCACTTTAATTTAGGTCCAGAATCTGGTAGCGTGGGCAGCTGTTGTGTGCAAGGCATTGACCTTGCCCTGAAGCGCTGATAGAAAACAGAGATATTGTTCCTTTGAGTCCATTCATTAGCAGGTCTCAGTGAGCAGAGAAAGGGTGAGTGGGGCTGGTCTAGGATAGACAGCTGTGGCGAAAGCAATGCCAGTAGCGGTGGCTGGGAGGGCAGGTAAACAGCGGGTTACAGCTTAACCACATCCTTCTGGCATGAGGTCACCCTAACTTGGCCCAGCTCTGCATACAACTAGGTAAAGGTCTGAGGATGTGTTCCGATTTGTTTATTTTACCTGTGCATGTCAAGTTATTTTTAGTGAGACTGAATCCTATTTAATGCTCAGAATGGGAAGCCAGTGACAATTAACAGTGCAGAAAGTTCCAGCCCGGTGCCCAATTTACACAATTACATCTGCAAACACATGTGGTGGTGGTGGTAATAGAGTTGTCCTATGGTTCATTTAATTCCTGAGTACTTGATTAACTCCAATTGTAACTACAAACAAGTACTGGATCTACTCCTGCGCACACTACTTCTATGAAAAGATCTATCTTCAGAATTTGTTTTAAATTTTTTAAAAATTAAGGGCGCCTGAGTGGCCCAGTTGGTTAAGGTCTGACTCTTGGTTTCAGCTCAGGTCATGATCTCAGGGTCGTGAGATCGTCTGCTCAGAGCTGAGTCGGTTCGAGAGTCTCTCTCTCCCTCTGCCCCTCCTACTTGTGCTCTCTCTCGATCTGTCTCAAATAAATAAATGAATAAAATCTTTAAATTTTTTAAAAACTAAATTATGAATTTTTCAAGAAATTAAAATAAATCCAATAATCATGGCATTTTTTCTACATAAAACCGTCCTCTTGTTCTCTGTTACCTTTAGCACGGAATCCAAACTGCCAAGATAAGGAATTAGAGACTTTTATAAACTATCGCCAACCTGTCTCTCCCTCTTTATCTTTTGATTCTGTACCATCTCAACAAACCCCCAGAACATCCCCTTGCTCTTGCTACCCAGAACCAACCATCTTTGAGTGTGTTATTTGCTACACAGATTGTCAGCTGGAGGTCTGAGGGGGCCATCTATCCTACAGGCATGTTTTGTTTGGGCCTTACAGTGTTTAAAAAATCGTTTGTTTGGACATTTCACAGGACTTCTATCTTCTTGTGAAAAATGTAGGATTTGCCAACACTGGGCCCACATTCCTGCATGGCAGTGACTAGCTGACCTAAGTAATGGCTTTCCGCTTTAGATGTGGCACGGGATCTCTATTTCTCCACAATCCTCACCCCTTTCCACTGGATCACTCCTAGCCCACTCATTCATTTTCTTTATCTGCCTGGTCCCCACTGAGCCATGCCCTTTATAATTTATACTTCCATGCTGTTCCCTTATCCTTGTTCCTTTTTGGGAGATGTTCTTCTGTATTTCTCTCTGGTAGGCTTTTACCAGTCTCAACTTAATATCTCCTCCACTGTGAAGTGTTTCATCTATAATCCCTTATTCATATTGCTCTCATAGGGCTGGTCACAATGTGCTTAAGTTCATTACAAGCATCATCTCCCTGACCACCTGTCCTCTCAAGTCCAAGAATCTGGATCCATTTACTTCTTCATTGCTAGTATTTAGCACAGGTGCCAATGGGTGAATAAGTATCCAAGAGAGTCATGATACAGGAAAGAGTGAACTAATTGCCATGACATTGAAGTTAAGAATGACTTTTTTCTGAGTCAGGCATTGGCTGTGTTAACAGTGGCTGAAAGTGGGGCAAAAAAGTAGGGTAGCAAGAAAGTTAAGAACACAAGCAAAATCCTTACTTAAGAACAAATTCAAAAAGCAGGACACATAATTGTACATGCCCTGCAAATGCAGGTAGGCGATGAACAATAATCATAGTAATAGTATAATTGAGGAAAATTATAAAGGGCACATATAAACACAAAAGTATCTGTATTTATAGTCTCCAATCATATTGTTCTTTCAGTTAAGAAAGGACAATTTCTGGAATTATTTATAAAACTATTGTTCTACATTACAGAGATAAGAGGTAAGAGGTTCGACATTCCTAAATGTGTGTTGTGGATGAAAAGACAAAAACAAGGAAAAAGTAACTCATTTTTCTGAGACTTTCATTAACGAATGAAGGGAAAGGGGGAAAAAATACTGAATTTGTTAACATCTTAAAGTTTTGGTCAGTAGGTAGACCAGAGGTCAGCTCCATTTTTCCAAGTAATATTTACCATTACATGGCCATTAAAGCTCTTCTACTCGCATCTTAAATTAATTCCGGTAAGCAACAAAAACTTGGGGAAACAGTTGAGCAGTCATTGCCTGAATGAGGCATATGAAAAATAAAAATTATTTGTACACATCATAACAAGACTAATACCCTGTGCTAATAAATAGCCATAGTCTGGTTTGTGTAATGGAGTCTTCTTTATTACTCTAAGGGGTACACATGCTCTCTTGTAGAATTCTAGAGCACTTCCTTTAACTTCTAGCTGAAGTACTCTGACCAATGTGTGCTTGCACGCATTTGAAGTTATCTTTTCTTTTACTTACTATTAATCTACTCCTACTTCTTTTCCATTAGCTGCTTAAAAAGGAAGAAGAAAGAAGCATGTATTAATTGACCTAGAAAGACAAGTTGCCAATTTTTTAAAAGAAAGAAAGGAAGTGTACAGTCTACAAGGTGACAAGTTTATGTGGGAGTGTTATTTTGAATGACTTCAAGGAACCTCATATTTTTCTGGTATAACATCAAGTTAGTGGTAGGCTCCTACTTTTTAAAAAAATGTTCTCTCTCTTACAAAATCCTGTTGAAGAAATAAAACATCCACATCTAAACATAAGATACTAATTTCCTCAAGTATCTTCTATGAAGTTACAAAACTCATGATGAAATAACAGCCTCTTTAAACACTGCGTTCAATATCTCTGACTTCAGTTTATGCCGTTAGAAGTTCCCTGGCATCAGAGCTTCTGCTCTCAATCCCATGCCCCCCAAGCCCCTGCCCTATAAGCAAATAAGGGGTAGAAATGTTAAGAGGGGAAGAACTGAAATGTCTTCTTCTGGGAGGAAGAAAGTATGCCTCCACGTTATCATTCTAAAACATCTATTATCTTGGTCAAATCCTTTCCTGTCACCAGTTTTCTAAATGAAATGTTTTATTTTACTTGAATGAATGGCAAAATGTGTCAGCCTCACAGTCCGTAAATACATAAAAAAAAGAACTGGCTTCTTGAATTCATTTGCTTGATCCTAGGGAGCTAAATGACTTCTGCTGGAAAACTGACTAAAATTTCACCAGGATATTTAAGACAAAATGACATTAGTTATAGTCTTGTTTTCTTCTATTTCTGTTCTTTACCCTAGGAGAAATTGACCTTTGACTTTTAAGAAAAATGCAAAGTTCATTATCTCTTTTTCAATAAATTAGTCAGCATGAGATCTTGCCTATCATTTTTCATTGAAATAAGCAACCTTCCGAGTTCAGCAGCGCCTACTATAATTCAAATTACTTAATTGAGCATACACTTTTAAAAGGATGTTTTGTTTTGTTTTGTTTCTGTAGCTTTATTCTATATTTGGGCTCATTATAATGCCTGTTAACATGTGGTCTAAACCATTTTCAAATCATCCCATTTTTACATGCCTATACTAAATATACAAAATATAGATTTAGGGAAATTAGGGATGAGAACCATCTGAGACCTTTGGCTCTACTACTTACTAGCTGTATGACCTTGAGCAAATTTCTTAATCTCTTTAACTCTTCATTTCTCCATCTCTAAAAGGAGGATAATATCTTAATTCTAGTGTTGCTGTAAAGATTAGATGGAATACTATATGTCAAGCTCTTGGTCTAGTCCCTGGAACATAAAAGCATGGTCAGTAAGTGATGATGATATCATGATGATGATCAGAAAAAAGAGAAGAGAGGAGTTTGGGTTATTCCATACCCAGCCCATTTGTACCAGATAGAATTCATGAATTCTTTACACAGGAAATGTTGCAAAGGAAGTGGAATTTTTGAAGCTGTTCAAATGGTGTGGAGGGATGAGAGAGAGTTTATGACAGGTTGTACAGAGGTAACTGTGTCCTCCTCAGTCTCTCATTCGTTCATTAAATATTTACTGTGTGCCCAATATATGCCAGGCACTTTTCCAGGCAAAAGGAATACTGCTGTGAAGAAGCTGAGAAAAAAAAAAAAAACAAGTCTTTCCCTCTTGAGCTTATATTCTAGTTCAAGAAGAGACAATTACAAGGATAAGTCTGAACGTATCATACATCAGATGTATTTAACTGCGAAGGAGAAAAATTCAGCAAGCAAGGGGCATTGGGAACTTGGGAATGGGGAACTGAAATATTAGAGTACATGGGAAGGTCTCACCGAGAAGGGAAATTTTAATGAAGACCTAAAGGAAGGGAGGGAGCAAGTCATATGGATGGAAGGAAGAACATCCAGACAGAGGAAAAAGCAGGCCCTAAAGTGAGAGCACGCCTAGCATGTTCTGGGATCAGCCAAGTGGTCACAGTGATTGGAGTGGCCTGAGCAAGAACAATAGAAGGATATGGGGTACAAAGTTGGTAGAGGGGGCAAGAAGGTGGTGAAACATACTTACGTCATTATAGCATCTTGGGCTTTTACTCTAAATTGGAAAAACATCAGGTTTTGAGCAGAAGAGTGACATGGTCTGATTTATCTTTTAAAAGGATTCTTGGGGCACATGCACCCTGATGTTTATAGCAGCATTATCAACAATAGCCAATTATGGAAAGAACCGAAATGTCCATCGACTGATGAATGGATAAAGAAGCTGTGGTGTATGTACACACACACACACACACACACACACACACACACACACACAATGGAATATTAGCCATCAAAAAGAATGAAATCTTGCCATTTGCAAGGACATGAGCTAGAGTCTATTATGCTAGGCCAAATAAGTCAATCAGAGAAAGACAAATACCATATGATTTCACTCATCAAACATATGAACATAGGGAAGGGAAAAGAGAGAGAGAGGGAAGGAAAGCATAAGAGACTCTTAATGAAAGAGAACAGACTGAAGGTTGATGGAGGGAGGTGGGTGGGAGATGGGCTAAATGGGTGATGGGTATTAAGGAGAGCACTTGTGATGAGCAGTGGGTGTTATATGTAAGTGATGAATCACTAAACTCTACACTTGAAACCAATTTTACCATATATGTTAACTAACTAGAATTTAAGTAAAAAATTGAAATTAAAAAATTGGTTTATCACTTAACAATTAAGCAGTGTGTGAAAAATTCTCTCTCTGAGCCACAGAAATATATTAAAGGAATACTCAATACCTTAAAAAAAAAAAAGGATTCTGGCTGTTGTGCCTAAGCTAGACTGAAGGCAGCCCATTAGAATAGTATAATATTGTAGGTGAGAGACGATACAACGGTGGCCATTAATAGAGCCGTAGCAATGAAAATAGTGAGATGTGATCACATTCTGGGTATGTTTTAAAGATAAAGCCAGCAAGATTTCTTGATGGATTATGAAGAGAGAAAGCAAGGATAACCTCCAACTTTTATAACTGGAAGAATGAAGTTGTCATTTACTGAGAAAGGAAAGACTTGGAAGGATCCAGAGATGAGAACCAGGCACTTAGCTACATGAGTCTGGAGTTCAAGAGATAGATCCAGACTGGAGATAAAATTTCAGGATTATAATTATATAGAAGGTATTTAAAGCCATTTGTGAGAAATTCTAAAGCAACAAAGTGATAAACACTTAAAGCAGACTTTGAGCAAGCAGAGCAGAGGATAGTGGAGGAAAAAAAAAACCTATCAAAATAGAAGGGGATGGGTTTGCTGCAAGGGGCTTCTGGGTCAACGGTGTCATGCACAGCTCACTGTAACAGGAAACTGGCCGTCAGGGCAGGGCTGTGAACAAGATGAGCAATTCTGTCTCTTCTTTGCTCACCAATGGGCCCTGATGATCTCACCTCACTGTCAGTTCTTACACCTCAGCCTACTCTCCATATTCAGTTAAGGGACACCTGTTTCTTTTTTTTTTTTTTTTAAGATTTTATTTATTTATTTGACAGAGAGAGACACAGCGAGAGTGGGAACACAAGCAGGGGGAGTGGGAGAGGGAGAAACAGGCTTCCCGCCGAGCAGGGAGCCCGATTCGGGGCTCAATCCCAGGACCCTGAGATCATGACCTGAGCCGAAGGCAGACGCTTAATGACTGAGCCACCCAGGCGCCCCAAGGGACACCTGTTTCATTATTTAATCCTAACCTAATTTTCCTATTAAACAGGTAACAACTTACCAAAGGACTTACTCTACACATAAATAATGTAAGAAAAAGTTTAGAAAATAATGTTTATCCATTCACTTCATATGCAAAGAAAATACCATGCTTAGACTGCCATTTGGTTGTGCTTATTAGAAATCATCCCTATTGATTGCTTAAAGCAAGATCTTGGAATCGGCTATCCTCAGTTCTTGTAGCTTGGCCTGTGACACCTCGAGCTCCTGGGCTTCTTCTGCCCATACTCTGCTTTTGGTACATTTCCTCCCCCCAACCCTAGTGACTCTCCTCTTGGCCTTCCTCTCTCTGAAAGCTAAACACCCTACACAACCACTACCCACGTGCAGACGATGTTGATGTTCCTCGTTTTTCCATTTCCCGGTACTAAGTCAATGATCCTTCACTGGGCAGCTCCCATTTCTCCCATTTCTCACAGGCCCCAAATATTCTTTTCTCCTCAAACCCTGTCCTCCTTATCCAGAATTACCTCTCTCACAAGATGCACCATCATTTATGGAGTCTCCAGGCCAGAAACCTAGCAGTGACCTATAACCCCTTCTCCACCCCCTTCTCAGTCCAACATTCAGGTAGTCTTGTTAATTCTACAACTTAAATGTTACTTCCTTCCCCACACCATTTTTGTAATTCCTGCATACCTTTTTATTTTTACTAGAATACATTATTTTATTTTATTTTGTTTTGTTTTGTTTCTTCTAATATTCAATTTTTTCTGAATTGTAGTTAGTTAACATATAGTATAATATTAGTTTCAGGAGTAGAATTTAGTGTTTCATCACTTAATATCACAACCAGTGCTCATCACAAGTGCCCTCTCAATACCTATCACCCATGTAGCCCATCCCCTGATCACCTCCCTCTAGCAACCCTCACTTTGTTCTCTATAGTTAAGAGTCTCTATGGTTTGTCTCCCGCTCTTTTTTTTAGTTTCCCCTATGTTCATCTGTTTTGTTTCCTATATATGAGTGAAATCATATGGTATTTGTCTTTCTCTGCCTGACTTACTTTGCTTAGCATAAAACACTTCAGCTCCACCCATGTTTCTGCAAATGACAAGAGTTCATTCTTTTTGATGGCTGAATAATATTCCACTGTGGATATATCTATATCTATATCTATCTATATGCCACATCTTCTTTATTCATTCTGCAGACTTTGATCATTACAAGATTTAGCAATTATTTATCTCTATGTCTGCATCCCCTATTAGCCTATGAATTCATCAAGGGAGGATACTGGATCCTATTGTGGAGAAGAATTAACTAATTGCACATTCGGCAGAGTGAGGCTAACTGGTAAGGGTAAAGCTAGAGACATCAGTGACTACAGCAAGCAGCAGTGAGAAGAAAGGGCCTGACATAACACTAAAAAGTACTGCAAAGCTGATGTTCAATGGTGTCCCCTAGAGTTGTGCATACCCAGCCTGCACAGCCACATGCAGAGTAAACACACTTGATTACTACACTTGAATCCATGAATGGGAATTTATTAAATGCCTGTTGTGTAACCAACACTGTGGTAGGCGCTGGTGGGGAATAAAGAAGTACCAGACATGAGCCTCCTCCCTTCAAGAGCCTTCCATCTGGCTGGAGAGAAGAGATAAATGCATGGTGCATGACAGTGCTGAATTAACTGATTTACATGCATAGACTGTGTCCTGGAGGAGAAAAGAATTGAGACTAATAGTGAAGGGCTTCATGCAGAAGGTGAACTCGAGTATGGGTAAAATCCCATAGAAAAGGAGACTGAAAAGAAAAAAAAAAAAACACACATAAGTTCTGGAATGTGTTCCAGAACAGGATACTCAGGAGACTGGCAGGACAGCGGGAGAGGCTACCTGAGCTGAGACAGTAGGAACAAGGCAGGGCAGGTAAAAGAATGAATACAGGAAAAGGGTAAATGCGCAAAGCATGTAAGAGTCACTTGTTGGAGCAAATTGTAATAAAATTTGGCCCAGTACACTACTTAAGGTTGATATTTCTTTTGGCTCAGTTGAATTTCTTTAAGTCTTCTTACCCAAGAAGGACAAGGACATGGATCCAGCAGTCTGCCAAGGTAAAGGTGGGGAGAGGGTGGGCCTGATGTCAATCAATGGAAACACCAGCTGATTAAGGAGGGGCATTAAGGAGTCTCTTGCTTCCTCCCAGGGACTAAAAGACGGATCACTTCAATAGGAAAAGCAGCATCAAAAGGAATTGAGCACTGGGCAAACCAGAATTAGAAATGCACAGTAGAACATCAATGACAGACTCTCCGAGTATGTGTTTCCCTACAGAGAGAGCGCTGAGAGCCCTGATCCAGAGAAACATCTTTGTGCGTGAGTGTGATTGATGAAAACAGAAGATATCAGTTAAAGGACAAGAAAGGAAATGAAAAAGATGTGTGAGATCTGTCAACCTTTTCCCTAAGTACCCTTCCCATCCTCAGTGCGTGCAGTACGCAACCAACGTGACAGAAAACTCATCGTGAAACTCAAGCCAGTGGCAGAGCAGAATGAGCAATTTCATAGAACAACAACGGACCTGAGGTCTGCAACAGAACTACAAAAGGAAGAAAAGTTAACTGTTAAACCTCCAACAGTTATGTTCTGCCTGGTTTGGGAACAACAAAATGTAGAGGCCGGGTCGTCTTAACTCTAATTCCCAGATGTAAATGTTTTCCTTTTCTAAGCTTGCTTAGCAAATGAACATGCTAGACTCCAGGAGACTTTTTTTCTGTAATTTGTTGTGCATTATCAGCTATTTACATAATTACTCTCATTAAGCTAGTTACAGCAGTTCCTGTAAATATGTGAAAGATCACTGAAACATGTAATTATGTCCTTATATCATTAATTAAACTATATCAGCTGAGAAAATTACGGTAAATATGTCTGGAGGTGTTATTAGTCTGTGTAATGGAGACATAGAATTCTTTATTGAACTACAATAACGTGCTCTGCACTCATAACACATTTCAAACACCACTTACGATGTTTAAAGTCTAGGATATCGGGCATAAAAGAAAAATGTATCTTTCATAGCCATAATAGTTTGAAAAACTGATACAGTTTTTAGATTTCCTTCATTACCTCCTCAGATAGAATGCAAATTGACAGGTGGGTTTTATGCCCCAGTGGTCATTCCTGGAATTGCAGCAGAAGCCTGCCGAGCCGGAGCCCTGAGCTCTTTTCCTGGAAGAGGCCCCACCAAGGCCCAGCCAAGCCCCCAGCCCCCATGCTGCCTCCCATGCTGGACCAGCCCCCAATTTGTTCCCTCCTGGATTCTCACGCCCTTGCCAAACAACTCTTTCCTTAGCGTTATGTGTACATAGCTGTCCCGATGCCCCTAGCCCAAGTATGAGACTGGTGATGGTAGGATGCCCAAGTAAGACTGCATTTTAAAGGACACACACATCACAAGAGTGAAAATCTCAAGATACTACATTTCTAAAGATAAAATTTCAGACTTCGTGAGCATGAGTTGTGGGGCTGAGCATCCAGCCTTTTATTTCCTCCACATCAGACAGCTTCTGCCTCCTCCTGAGGCAGGCCCCTGCAGTCAGCATTCAGAGGCACTTCAAACCCTGCACCAGGAAACAGTACCTTCATTCAGTCAAGAAAAACTGCAGGTAGCTCTACCAGGGGGCGGGCGGGGGAGGGCGGGGGGGTGGCAAACGATGGCCACCGAGCCTTTATTGGCTCAGAGGATGCTTGCTGTAAAGGAAAAGGTAGCTAGGACGAAAAAGATGAGGGGATCCCCAGAGCTTCAGAAAGACACACAGGAAACCCCCTCCCTCAGAAAATAACAAACAGAGAAAGCTTTCAGTTCTTCAAGTGCAAAAAATAAAAGCTTGTGACTAGAATTCTGATTCTCTTTAGTTTAATGTTTATTTCTGGGGAGAGGAAAAGGTTAACTTGGTTCTTATACCCAAATGTTACACAAGGGTTCATCTTTTTTGGAAATCAAAAAAAGACCCCATTCTTTGAAATAGAAATTTTTTAAGTTTTAGAAGAAAGTACATGATTTTATTTTTAATAATTATAAAAACAATATTTCCACTTGTCTCTATCTTTGTATGTAGCAGAGGACATACATAACTATACTGTCATCCAATTCACACTTATGGACTAAATAGTTATTTAGGTTGTGATGAACACTGGGTGCTATAAGCAACTAATGAATCATTGAACACTACATCAAAAACTAATGATGTACTATATGTTGGCTAACTGAACATAATAAAAAATAAAAAATAAAAAATAAATAAATAGTTATTTAAAAACTAGATTTGGGTGAGGATTTCTGCCCACTTCCCAATTCATGCCCTGAGACAGAATTAAACTCATTCTATAAAATGACACATGATCACCTAACTCACTTTTGGGGTCCACCAATGACTTCGTGAGTAAATGACTGTGGAAATTCTCCCCTTAAAAATGAAATGAATATATTCATTATAATTTATATGCAGTTTAAAGTGTCCCCTAAAGTCTACCCCCAGACCCAGGTCGGGAACCCCTAAAATACACTTTGAATGTTTAGTATTTATTAGATTGCGCGTGTTCTCCGTTAGGAGCTCTGGAGTAAGGTGAAAAATCAACCAAAAACCTTGAATGTGAGAAAGTCCTGGCTGATAAAAATGTGTAATACAGCATACTGGCAGTGTTTTAATATAAACACTGGTCAAGAAATTAGATCAACTTTTAGTACACAAACACTACGAATACAGCTAGTTCCACTCCCCGATCCTTCCTTCCTTCGGTGAGTTTGCACACAGGCTCAGAATACTTTATATGGATAAGCTATTCTCCAACATACTCCTGAGGTAACATTGTCTTTCCAATCATGCAGTGGTGTCATATCTGGGCCCCAAAGAGAAGCAGGCTCCACGGATTTCTCAGTCCCTCCAGGTTGTCAGCCTCTGTCTTTACCTCAGGATTCACCTACCTTCAGATCAACCTGGTTTTCTCAAGGGGAAACATGGCTCCAAAGGCAGCTTCCTTTCCAAATCAACCCCAGTCAAAACGCCGGGGCTGGGGAATGTGAAGAGAAAACAGGGCATAGGCGAGATCTTACAAGGTTTCTGGATCCCTAAGAGCACCATCCCCAAAGTTGTAATTTGCTAACCAGAAGTGTTCAGCAGGAGAGATACTGTACCAGCCCCAGAGACGAGACCAGAGTCTCCTAGAAATCCTTCTCTTTCACTTGGTGACAGCCAAGCCATGATCTCATTGGAAAGCCCTCAGTTAAGCTGTGCAATGCTACCTCCAAAATCAAGGTTCTTTTAGAGCTCTACTGAGGTGGAAAAGCGATGTGAAAATAACATTTTTCGTATTGACCCAAAGTTTTATTCCTTCTGGCAAGTAATTGCAGAAGCTAATCTCTTGGTCAGCCAAAGTAAATAAGCCTTTGGGATCACATGCCTGGCCGTGGAGTTCATCCCAGGATATGGAACTACACATGGAGGTCCCGATACCATCAGTGGATTAACACACCTCACTTAGGTAGTAGTTGCTTTCACAAGTGGGATCAGCATGACTTCACAATGAGGAAAACAAGAATCTAATACATAATTTTAAAGACACCAATGATATCCAAAAAAGCATATGTTTTTGGAGAAAATGGTTTTTAAATTTATTTTATTTATTTTATTGTTTTATTATTTTTTTTAAGATTTTATTTATTTGAGAGAGAGAATGAGCCAGAGGGGGAGAGGGAGATAGAGAATCTGAAGCAGACTCTACACTGAGAGCAGAGCCTGATGCTGGGCTCGATCTCACGATCCCGAGATCACCACTGGAGCCGAAACCAAGAGCCAGTCGCTCAATGGACTGTGCCACCCAGGAGTCCCTGAAGAAAATGTTTTGTAAAACATTTTACAATGTGCTATCATGTGTACATTCTGGGTACTGCATTTATTGGAGGCAGACTAGGACCTAAGCAAACCCGAAAAGGCCAGGTTACCTCTAGGTTTCTTCCCACGTCCACCCAGTGGGCTGCACTCACTAGGATTTATCTCCTACTGAATGAGGCTTTTCACTCCAGTGTCCCACCTGGGCCTATTCTTCACCAAACCCCCAACTCAAAAACAAAAGCACACTAAGGGGTAATAGTTATAAATGGATCAATATGCTCATTTAATTCAAGGCAATAGTTGGAAAAGGAGTCTGATACCACCCTAGGGTTACCATGTGCAGGTGGGCAGAGGAAACATCTGGACAGGCCAGTTGACTGAAAACATGTTAGACTGGGCTCTACAGGGCAAGTCCTCTCCAACATCTTCTCCGGTTGTTTTATAATTATGGATAACCTAAGCTCTCTCCCAGGAACATAATGCACATGGCATGGTAAAGCTCGCTGAGCTCTGTCACATGCATCTTTGTCGCCGGTGCTGAAGGACTTGCTGGTGGCAGCACTCTGCCTCTGATGTTGTTCCCGCTGACAGTGAAGGAGGTCCTGCTGACTGTCTGGGGAACACGCTGAGGTGAGGGGGGGTTGGGGACTGGCCTGCGGGCACCCGGAGATAGAGCTAGTAGCCAGGGCACTGGGGAGACTCTCTTGAGGAGGCGATGGATGGGGTGACCCTATTTACCATGGCCATCCCAATGTTTGTTGGCCTCCAATGAAGGGAGAGGATGCTCTGTTTATGTGAACACAGCATGGCCAACACGATACTCTGCTCACTGTGAAACTTGAAAATTTTTTTCTAAATCCCAGAAGAAAAAATAGACAAATACGATTTATTTCTATATACAAAAGCAACATAAATTTTGTAAGCCACATTACTAGAGTTGCCTTACATGTACTTTTGGGTACAAATAGAGGCTCAAAAGGGTATCTAACTACGTGACTATCAGAGCCCTGACTTTCTGATTTTTGGAAGTAGCCGACTTCAGCACTGGTCACCTCTGATGGTTTGAGTGTTTACTGTTGACTCCGTTTCTTCTCTGAACATCATGTTATGTATTCCATAAAGGACAAGCGTTTAGGTTTACATGAAACCTGACTGCAAAACTACTGAAGCCCAGTTGTTTTCTTTAATGAGCACATGTCTAATCACTGCCAACTAATTCCTATGGCTCCAGGCTTGGCTCAAAGCCAGAAATGCCAGTAATTACCAACCTCAGAAGGTCATGTACTCCTTCTTTGGGAAATTATCTGGAGTAAATCCTTATTCAAAAATCTCTGTGGAGTTATTCTTCATTCTGTTTTGCTGCAATGGATAAACCTTTGTATAGGCCTAAGATTCCACAACCCCTCTCAAAATGAGTTATATTTTCAGCTCACTCATTATTTCCAAAAAATCATCATTGGATTATCTTATTCCATCAACTGAAAAGAAATTGAGGAACCTCACCTTTTTTATTGGGGGTGAGGGGAGGGAGGGTGGTGGAGATAAAGTTTCTAGGAAAGCCCACAGCGCTGGGATCAAAATGGCCTGGGTTAAAATTCTGGCTCTGAACTTTAAAGGTAATGTAAATTTGCACATGTACTTAAACTTGAAACTGCTCTGTTTCTTTCTCAGTCAAATGGAGATCGTATCACCTACCTGGCAAAGATGCTTCGAGAATTAAGAGTTAGCCCACAAAATGCCTGCCATATAGCAATTGCTTAATAAATGGTAGCTACTAATGTACTGTTTCAATTAAATGGCTGTGAACCATATTTGTGTTCTAAAAATAAGTTATCCACAGTTTATGAAATACTTTGAAATATATTATGCACTTGATTCTCACTTTGATTCTGTAGGGTCATGCATAAAATAGGCATCATCTCCATTATATAGATGAAGATACGGGCTTAAACATTAAGCATTTTGCCCAAAGTTGCACAGTTTGTTTGGGAGTGTTGGGACAACTCAGGGTCTCAAACTCTAAATCAGATATGTATTTCTTCCCTCCTGCTACCCTGCCTACTGTCACTGACCCAGGCAGCCTATATTCATTCTTTTAAGGTAAAATGTTAAGTATTTAAGTAAAATTCTAATGTTGAAAAATTAAATGGAACCTATTAGGAAAAATGTTCTTATTTTCATTTTTCAAAATTCTGCAAATCTGACCCTTAAGGAAACGATGAGAGCAAGTATGAATAGCTTGAAGATCTTATTGATAAGTATTTGACCTTGAACAATTTCATGTTCTGTAGCCATTAATTACATATGGCCATTGAGCAACTGAACTGTGGCTTGTGTGACCAAGAAACTGCGTTTTAAATTTTAGTTGTTTTTCATTAATTTAATATTAAATTTATTTATTTATTTATTTATTTATTTATTTTTAAAGATTTTATTTATTTATTTGACAGAGAGAGACACAGCGAGAGAGGGAACACAAGCAGGGGGAGTGGGAGAGGGAGAAGCAGGCTTCCCGTGGAGCAAGGAGTCCGATGCGGGGCTTGATCCCAGGACCCTGGGATCATGACCCGAGCCGAAGGCAGACGCTTAACGACTGAGCCATTAAATTTAAAATCTGACTTTTGCTTCAGCTACTAAAAAACTTTTAGGTATGTTTGAAACAACTTGGATACATAAATTTACTTTTTGAGTTGTACATTTTATGAAATCTGTACACAGAATATTTTTGATGCAAATTAGCATTTGAGTGGAGATGTGTTGTAAATGTAATATGCAAACCAGTTTTCAAAGACTCAGTACCAAAACAGAAGGCAAAATGTCTTCTTAATAATTTTTAATATTGATTTATGCATTGAAATGATAATATTTTGGATATGTTAGGTTAAGGAAGATACGTTATTACAATTAGAGATATCAGTTTCTGTTTACTTTTTTAAAACATGGCCACAAAAACTTTTTAAAGCAGATACATGGCTGGCATTAAATTTTATTTGGTGGCACCGTTCCACAGGAAACCCAATTATCTATGTAACTGGGGAAAATCACAGATAATATCACATTTCATTTTATTGATAAATTTTCAGTGTTGACTGGCCTGAGTCTCAGTTTCTTCATTACTAAGATCTTTCAGAGTGCTACTATCTCTGAGATAGCCAGAGAGAAAGCAGGATTTTTTTTTGGTAGAGAGGCAAGCAAAGGCCTAAAAAATCCTGAAATGGACATAACTATTGAATTAAAAGCTACGTTCACTCTAATTCAGTGCCTCAAATACTTATGGGATGTCTGTGAAATGAAAATGTTACACAATATTACACAAAGGTTAATAGAACCCAAAACTCTGGTCTCTGAGGTGCCTTCATCTTAAATCACAGCATCAGCATCACCTGATTCTGCCTATTAAAAATGCAGATTCCTGGATCCCAGCGAGGCCTATTGAGTTCAACTCTGAACTATGGTGATTTAGGAGTCTGCGCATTGAAGGGCAGCTCTATGATTCTAAAATATGAGACCCACTGGTCCAGCGGACGAGAGAGAGAGACATGAAACAAAGTTTAAACCTAATGTAAGTCCTGTTAGACATTTGCAGCGTTCCGGGGAAGTGTTCCGGGGAAGACGTTCTCAAGCAGAAGGCGTCTAACCTGAGGCTGGAATGACAAGCAGGAGTTAGTCACTAAAGAAGGAAGGGGGGAGAGGGCAAGCAGAAGATCAGAATGAGCAAGGTATTTGAGCACAGATCCTCATGGCACATGGGGTGGCATATGAGCAGTGGACTCTTACTAGGGCTTAAACATCATAGGAGGCTATGAAAAGTCTCAGATGCAATGCTAAGGATTTTGATTCCTCGCCCGTAGGTAGGTTGTTTTTTAGGGTGAAGGAGACATTGGCAGAGGTGGTAGGGGAGGCATGTGTCCTCTGAAAACAGTTTCCAGATGACCCTGATAGTCTGGTCCAGACTACAAGCAGGATTTCAAGCCAAGGATCATTATGGCCAGGTCTGTGCTTACAAATTTTTCTGTCTGACAACTGTGAAAAGAATGACATTTAAAGAAGTTAACTAAGCTTCAGAGAGTGGAGAAACATCTCACCTGAAGTGGTGGTAGGAGGGATAAAAAGGAGAGCAATCACTGGATAAATGTTAAAGAAGTAAACTTAGCAGGAATTTGTGTTTGATTAGATCTTGGGGCAGAGAAAATTTAGGGTGACTCCCAAGTCCTTGCTTTGACTCACCAAGAGGGTGGCTATGCCATTTGCGGCCAGAGAACACCAACAACCCAGCCTGCTCTAATTTCAAAATTTTATCTGGCATGTTCTTCTGAATGAGTCATTCTATGCAAAACCTGTCGACAGTCTTCAAAAGGATCCATAAATCCATCACATGTCACAAGACTGTAGACCAGCACACCAGGAACTGTATCAGGTTTTGCATTACGAAGATTTGTTCCCATACTACGTTTTCAAAGGAACCTATTTACTATTTGGGATTTGAATCAACATTACCATCATGAAAGTTCTGATGTTCACATACTTAAAAGTACTCCTAAGTACATTGTAATGAGATTTTTTTTAAATTTTAAACATTAGTAACACCTCCTTCATATATCCATATAAATCAAATTGTTAAATAAAAAGTCCAATAGTCTAAAGATTAAAAGTAACTTCTTTCTCAAGGTAGTTTGCGTTTGTATTGCTCTTCAATTGTTCTATGAAGATATCATTAACTCTCAGGTATTTAAAAGAAAGAAAAAGCCCCAACAGGGCTTTCAGAAAAGAAACTATATATAATCTCAACTAAAAAAGAAATTAAGGGGCGCCTGGGTGGCTCAGTCGTTAAGCGTCTGCCTTCAGCTCAGGTCATGATCTCAGGGTCCTGGGATAGAGCCCCGCATCGGGCTCCCTGCTCAGCAGGGAGTCTGCTTCTCCCTCTCCCACTCCCCGTGCTTGTGTTCCCTCTCTCGCTATATCTCTCTTTCTGTCAAATAAATAAATAAAATCTTAAAAAAATAAAAGAAAAGAAAAAAAGAAAAAAGAAAAAAGAAAAAAGAAATTAAAACTTTTATAGGAGAACTTTGACATACCTGATATTTTTCAACAAAATACTGCCTTTCATTACAAAAGTTCTCTCAGTCAGACTGTACCCTAAAACAGGATCAGATCAGCTTCCCCATATTCCCACAGAGCTAGCAGTTTGGAAGTTTTTCAAAATTTTAATCCAAAGGATTAGAAACAATTAGACATAGCTTTTCTAAAGGATATTTTCTTTACAAAAAAGTAAAATGTTTTGCTTAATACAAATATTTAAACCAAATTAAGATAATCCTGAGAATGGCTTTTTTCATAGGCCAGTTAACTATTTTTATTTATTTCCTAGACCTAACACTGAAAAGTAAATCAATATATGTAATCTTTATAGATGTCACAACATTGTAGTATTGGTTTCACACTTCTACAAACTTTTTATATTTCTAGCGATACATTTAAATGAAAAGAGAAGAGTTACATTTAAATGAAAAGAGTTATAGTATACTTTATCTTAACAGGTTGACATTTTTAAAAAATTTTTTTTAGACTTACTTATTCATTTATTTATTTGAGAAAGACAGAGAGAGCACAAGCAGGGGGAGTGGCAGGCAGAGGGAGAAGCAGGCTCCCCACGGAGCAAGGAGCTGGAGAAGGCAGATCCCTAACTGACTGAGCCACCCAGGCGCCCCATAGGTTGACATTTTAAATTATGTAGTCCACTTGATGTGAAAGGCCAAAGAACAGTAATAACTACCCTAAAGCTATTCCTTTCTTCCTTCCTCCCTTCCTTCCTCCTTTCCTCCCAACCCTCCCTTCCTTAGACTGTGGGTTCAGATAAGAGAGAGGGAGGGAGAGAGAGAGGGAGGAAGGAAGGAGAAAGAAAAGGGAGAGAGAAATAGGAAAGATATACTAGTGATTAGAAAAAATGCCAGTTCTTACCAAATTGTTTTTACAAAGACTAAGAAAGCTTCTCATACTTGCTGGAATTAAGCACTCATTGATTTTATGACTAGTTTCAAAATGGATGGCTACTTGAGGTAAAGAAATAGGATTTAATATTGTAGAAAGTTATAGTAAAGTAAATAAATGGAGATAAATTTACAATGATAAAGCAGGAGAGGAATTCAGAAAAATGATATATGGAGGGGGAAAAAAACAGGCTTTGAAAGAAAACAGCTCCAGAGTCAATTCACCAAAAGGACAGCAATCTTTACAAATATTAGAAATAAAGCACTACTACTGAGATTAAAATGATGGCCTTGATATAATTTGTAAGGTTACCAATCTTTGCCTGAGGAGAGAATTGAATCCATGGGAGGGATTCACAACTCAAGAAAAATGACAAGAACATCAAAGTGTAAGAATTAAAGTTGGAGCCTACCATAGAGCCGTGGAAAGCACTCAAGATTTGGAATAAAAACCTGGGTTTAAACAATCCCAGCTCTTCAATTTATTATCTGTGTGGACTTGGGTAAATCACTTCACCTCTCTCAATTTCAGTTACCCCCACCCAAAAATGGAAAAAATAGTATGTGGAGGGGCGGGGGGGAAACAAAAAATGTAGGCAGCAGAAAGACAAGAACTGCTATAAGGATTGAATGAGGTAATATATGGCAAAGCCCGTTGCAAACTCTAAAACCCAAAGGTAAGGCATTATTAAGTATATTTTAAACACACACATACAACACCTCCAACTAATTCCTCATTAATTGTTATTGCACAAAACATTTATGTGCGTACTTGTGCTCAAGACCCAGTTCTAGAACTGAGCATATAGAAAGATAGAAGAGGGGCGCCTGGGTGGTTCAGTCGGTTAAGCGGCTGCCTTCAGCTCAGGTCATGATCCCAGGGTCCCCGGATGGAGCCCCGTATCAGGCTGCCTGCTCATGGGGGAGTCTGCTTCTCCCTCTCCCTCTGCCTTCCTCTCTGCCTACTTGTGCTTACTCGCTCTCTCTGTCAAATAAATAAATAAAATCTTTAAAAAAAAAAAAAGATAGAAGATACTGTCTCTCCCCTCTAGTTTATAATCAAGACACAAGATGAGATAAGGCACATTATAACAATCAAAGACATAGATAAAGGAAGTAAATAAATAACAAAGGAAGGCAATGGAGGCCGCATGCTCAATAAAAGGCAGGAAAGGTGGGCATTAACACGACTCACAGGTGGGAGCAGTGATTGTGGAGCAGGGAAGCCTAGGAGAACTTCAAAGGGAGTTTGGGCTTCTGTGGAGCCTGAAAGATGGGGGGCACTTAAGTAAGCAAGGAGGAGGAAGGAAGGCATTGCAGGTAAGAGGCATGGTGTAAGTAAAGGCCCTCAGATTGCAATGGCTTCTTGGGGAGGAAGCAGAATGACCAGGGCCTGGTAGAAGGTAAGGTTGGAAGGTAGCCTGTGTTGTAAAGCAGAAAGACAGTCACCCGGTGCGCCCCAGTCAAGCTCTCCGGGTTGCCTGTGGCTGCCGCCCATTCTGATTGGTCGGTACCTGAACCGTCCCAGTTATTAAATACCATCACCCCTGAGGGTAAGGTTGTGTAGGCACGGAGGCCAAAGCCAGCTCAAGACAGAAAATGCCAAGTTAAGGAGTTCAGATCTTATCTTCCCAACATTAGGGGCCAGTTAAGGATTTTTAACCAGATGACTAAACTGCCAAACGGGGTTACAGTGAGCTTGTGCTCGCAGTGAGGTGATAATAGGTCGGGGAGAAAGAGCTCAGAGGGGAGAACATTAGTGAGGGGGTGTTGTGCTAGTTTAGGCTGAAGCAATGATCATCTGGAAGGAGGTGGTAACAATGGGCATGGAAAAGAGGCCCCGAATGTGCAAGAATTCGCGAGCAAAGGCCCACTTATGTCTGCAAGCCCACGCCTCGCACAGTGCCTGACACTGAGTAGACAGTCTCCACGTGTTTACCAATAAAAAGGAACTGTGGAAACACTGTAAAGTAGATAGAGGTAAAATGGGCTGCCCAGGTATCTTAGGGAGAAACAGAGAATTAAGGGCTGGAAGCACCTTTAAAGCTCTCTACTGTAATCTCCACATTATGAAAGTTTGGAATATGACACTCAGAGAAGTTGTATCCTGCCTGCACATTCAAAGAACCTGGCTTGGATACCTTGTTACTTAGTTACTCCAGTAAGCCTGTAGGTGTTACTGTTGTTGTTGCTGTTAAGATCTCTATTAATAAAAGCTTGCTATTTTGTCCACTGACTTTGAAATCTGCTCTTTTACTTTTATAACATATGTGGGGGGAGTGTGGAGAGGGAGGAGGAGTTGGCTAGAACAGTTGTGAGAAGAGATGGGAGAAAAATGACGTCTGTAAACTGGTTTTCAGGACTTTTTTTAAAGAATTTATTTACTTATTTGACAGAGAGAGAGCGCACATGCGTGCGAGTGCAGAAGCAGGGGAAGGGGCAGGCCGAGGCCGAGGCAGAAGCAAGCTCCCCGAGGAGCTCCATCCAAGGACCCCGGGATCATGACTTGAGCCAAAGGCAGACGCTTAATCCCTGGTTTTCAGGACTTTTCCTCAAAGCTTTGAAAAGATAATACTATCACTTGGGAAAAGGTGAGCAATTTCCTAAAGCAGATTTCCTAAAGCAGAAAGAGGTAAGGCCTTTAACCTCTTAGTAGTATTTTTCAAACTATGGTTCAGTACCCATAACCAGGGCACAAAAACAAGGCAGGGTTCATGACCAGGATGTATTTAAAATAGGATGGAATGGAGTCAGTTGGATGGGATGGGATAGAATGGAATAGAATAGAATAGAATAGAATAGAATAGAATAGAATAGAATAATAGAATAGATTGCGTGGTTGGTAGTATGAGGTAATATTGTTTTATAAAACTGTTTTTAGCTCTAAGTGAGGGTGTGTGTGTGTGTTGAGATGGGAGGTAAAATGGGTTTCTTATTATGAGTCACAGTCAAAAATGGTTGAACTGTCCAATAAATATTTTTTCTCAAAGTAAATGAAAACTTTTCAAAATCAGTTGACAAAATATAGAATTCTATCAAAAGAAGAAAAGACAAAAACATTTACGTATGCATGTCCAGAAAACTTTCTTTACTCTCCAACAGCTCTCTTCACCCAGCCCCTACACTCAGTCTCAACCTCACTTTTTCAACTTCTTAAATATTCTCCAAAGACTTTCCCTTGACCATCTCTCTACACAAATGCATATTAGCAAATCCACAATATAGTGCAACTATTGCCTTCATGCAGATGGCTCTTAAATAGAGAATTTCTCCAGTGTTGCCCTGGTAAATGTTTAACAACAGGTTTTCTGGGGTTGGGGAGCCCTTATTTGTAGCATTTGTCACTTTTTGTGGTATAAATACTCCAACCATAGCCAAGCCCAGCTACCCGCATGACTTCACTGAACACAAAATTGGGAAGATATGCACATTAGCATATGTTACATAGTATTTCCATCATGCAGATGTATTGGGGAAATCACCCCAAGAGCATACATACTAGTAAAATATACTAAAAAGAATTAGGAGATTATGACTTTTAAGTATTTATTACCTTTTTTGAAATACAATATATTTAATTGTAGGTTTATAACATTTAATTTTTAATCATGTCTGTATCTAACAACTGGCTCTCGAAATTCTGCCTGACCTCTCCAGTAGGCTGGGGTCCCACGCTCTCCGCCCCCTGCTGATCAACTCTACCCGGATCTCTTCCATAAGAAACCACAAACTTAACATACTGAAATCTAAACTCACTTTCCTCTTTGAATCTCCATAGCGCACACTTCTCTTCCCCTCTTGACTTCCCTATTTCTATGAATGGTGCCTCCAATAGCCATCCAATCAGTTGCTAAGTCTTGAAGGTTCTGCCCGGCCAATGTTCTTCTGATCTACCCCCTCCTTTTCATTACAGTTAGAGTCACTGTCCTAGTCCAGACCAATTACCTGAACTCTTCCCCTTCAACTTCTTCTGACTACAGTCTATCTGACCATACTGTTAGATTAATCTTCCAAACGCACAGCTCTGAAAATGTAGCTCTTGAATTCAACACACCACACTCTAATCCTCTAGTCCGGCCTTCAAAGCTCTCCTTGCCCCAGGCAATCTAGACAGCTCCTTGTTCCCTGTGCTTGGAATATGCCTTGTGATTACGGATCCTGTGCTTCTGCTCAGTTTTCTCTTCCTCTGGAACACCCTTCCCTTATCATGGAAAAACTTGTATATTTTAACCAAGACTCAGTTCAAACGGTGATGAAAATAGGCAGGTTGTTTGTCTGAGGAATATATAATCTGGAGGGTGGAAATGCCAAATGAGGTGCCAAACCCAGAAATCATTTAAAGATAAAAACGTATTTGGTCGGGCGCCTGGGTGGCTCAGATGGTTAAGCATCTGCCTTCGGCTCAGGTCATGATCCCAGGGTCCTGGGATCGAGTCCCGCATCGGGCTCCCTGCTCAGCGGGGAGTCTGCTTCTCCCTCTGCCTCTCTCTCTCTCTCTGTCTCTCATGAATAAATAAATAAAATAAAATCTTTAAAAAAAAAAACGTATTTGGTCACTATCTAATACAGAGGTTCTATGAAACATGCACTAACGTAGCACTTCCCCGATTGTTATTACTAAAAGGTTTGTTGTGAGCTGACATGAAGTTTATCTCAAACCTATGGATTTCAATTCTATATGCTACAGCCGTCATTCATTAACTGAAATGATCAAGAATCGTCTGTACTGTAACCATTTGGTGTTTACTGTAATTATCTCTCTTTTAATAATGCTCTGAACTAAAATGTGTTGAGAAGGTGAGGAGAGGTGGGCCGTAGAGACATGGAGCCCCAGAAGGCCAGTCTGTCACCACCACTGATAAGCCTCATTTGTCTTTGGGACACTGACCACAGGTACTAAAGATCCACCACATGCTCAGGATTTCTCAACAGTCAGAAGCAAAGAAGCTGACATTTGTACCTTTTATACAGCTCTTCCTTTCAGCCATTCCCTGATGGTTAGCGTAAAGCAAAATGCTTTAAATGCTTGCTTTCTCACGGAGGAGAATCCTAGTGATGATCGGCAAGTGATAAGTGATTCCTTTCCTTTCAAGTTCAAATCTGAGGCTGAAGTTTAGCAGTAAAGGAAGAAAGAATAGGCTGCCACAGCCCTGTGGTCCCTGGCATCAACTTTCTCACAGACTTAAATTATTTTGGATTGGAGAGACTGAATCCTTAGCCGAGGAGAGGTGAAAGAGAATGAGGGGGGGGGAAAGTGATGAGAAACAACTGGCAAAGGTAAAAGTGTATTGAACCCTCTTCTCATCTCTCTTAAATGGAGATTGTCAATGAGTTGTCTAGAAAACACTTCCATGAAAAACACTTGGGTACTTATTTAAAATGCAGATTCCTAGGCCCTACCTCAGACCTACTGAATCATAGCCTCTGGGGGCACTGCCTGGGACTGTATATTTTTCACGGGAACACTCAGTGTTTGTGATACACACTAAAGATCGAAGACCACTGTTCTTCAGTGCTGGCCAACTCTGGCCTGCAGGCTGGATATGGCCTTCAAGCTAAACATGTTTTTTATATTTTAAAAAAATTATTTAAAAAAAAAAAAGAAGGAAAGAAAAGAACACACAATATAGCCCACAAAGGGGGCGCCTGGGTGGCTCAGTCGTTAAGCGTCTGCCTTCGGCTCAGGTCATGATCCCAGGGTCCTGGGATCGAGCCCCACATCGGGCTTCCTGCTCTGCGGGAAGCCTGCTTCTCCCTCTCCCACTCCCTCTGCTTGTGTTCCCTCTCTCGCTGTCTCTCTCTGTCAAATAAATAAATAAAATCTTAAAAAAAAAAAAAAATATAGCCCACAAAGTCTAAAACATTTACTATCTGGCCCTTTACAGAAAAGTTGCTGACCCCTGTCTAATGCAATGCAAATAAAAGTCTGTATCTGAATTTAGCCCTATCCCGCCCAGCCCCAGCTAAAATAACTGGTGTGGCAGATCTTAAAAAAAAAAAAAAAAAATTAAAACTGATGAAATATATAAAGTTCTTATCTAAAAATGCAGTTGTAATAATTACAAGTGGAGGGGAGAAATGTATAGTTATAGTAAACATTCTGTAACGGCTTTGAAAATATATTTTCATCTCTACAAGAATTTATGATAACTCCATTTGATTCTATCCTTCCATATACTTATCAGGTGGCAATATATCCCACATTAGCCTAGTAAGAATCATTGCACACATATACTCTTTATTGGACTATGCTTATGTTACACATACGAGGAAAAATATACAACTTATCTCAAAATGTCTATCTGGGGAATGAAAATATAATAAATTCTCAAAACACATAGAAAAACGATGCACAGGGCGCCTGGGTGGCTCAGTTGGTTAAGCGACTGCCTTCGGCTCAGGTCATGATCCTGGAGTCCCGGGATCGAGTCCCGCATCGGGCTCCCTGCTCAGTGGGGAGTCTGCTTCTCCCTCTCCCGCTCTCCCCCTCTTGTGCTCTCTCTCTCTCATTCTCTCTCTCAAATAAATAAATAAAAAATCTTAAAAAAAAAAAAACGATGCACAAAGTAAACAAAGGGAATAAAATTGAATTTGCTATCTTTCCACCTAAAAGGAGTTTAAGAATCATAGAGCAATTGTACCTCCTAATTATCTTGGGAAACATGAACTTATCTTCGGGAGGCTTCTTATACTCTGTGCTGAAGAGGCTCAGCTTGGGAATCACACCTGTTGAATTCATAAAGTAATCCCAAAGACAGAATGTAATTCCTTTTGGAGTAATTTCTACATGTTTGTTCTTTATTATTGTTTATTTTTGATATACAGAAAGAAACTTTATTATAGAATCTACAAATAAATATTGGCTTTAAAAATATATTAACTTGTGGGGCGCCTGGTTGGCTCAGTTGGTTAAGCACCTGCCTTCTGCTCAGGTCATGGTCTCAGGGTCCTGGGATCCAGCCCCACAGCAAGCTCCTTGCTCAGCAGGGAGTCAGCTTCTCCCTCTCCCTCTGCCTCTCCCCTCAACTCATGTTCTCTCTATCTCAAATAAATAAATAAAATCTTAAAAACAAACACTTTAAAATATATATATATTAACTTGCAAGTGACTTGTCTTTCAGAACTGTGAACTGAAATATCTCACAGTAATTTTTGTTTCAGTGCTATTTTTTTCTCATGAAGAAAGTAATGTTAAAACCTTGCTAGCAACTAACATTTTTTGATAAGGATTTAAACTATATTACAATTTTTTTTAAGAAACAAAGTTTAAAACACCAGATAAAGTCTTGAAACCTAGCATGCTTCACCATTTAATAAAATTATGACTCATTTCTGCAAGAAAATGCTTTTTTAGTAAGAAAAATGCTTTCTGAGCTAAGTTTAAACTGCCGCGGCACATGGGACACCCACAAACCCAGTCAGCAGAAGTCTCAAACTTATAAGATTAAAGGAAAAATAAATTAAGTGTGTACAGAGAATGAAAAAAAAAAAAATCCCCAATGGTACAAGTCTATAAACGGAAGTAAAACTAAAACTCCCCTAAAATCCCCCAATCATCAATCCTTATAAATTCAGCACTTATCTTCTCCCTTTATTTCTCCAGGAGCCCCTAGTTAAATGAACACAAAAGACTTCAATGATTTTTATCTCGTAAAACAGAGTCCCCAAACTACCCTAAGCCCGGATACCGACCTCCGCATCACAAACCGCTTAATTTTTAAAACCATGCAAGCACACGTGGGGTTTCCTTAGTTCCGTATGGAACCCCGTGGATTTTGCAGGTGTGCGATCCCGGGCGCGCGCTGCAGGAGTGGTGCGGGGGCCGAGGTGCGCGGTGGGCGCCGCCCGCGCCTGGCGGGGTGGGTGGGGCCGGGCGTGTGCCCGGGTGAGAGTGAAGTGCTAGTGACAACACCGAGGAGAGTGTGGGCTGTGTGGGCTCCGGGATCTCGGAGACGAGTGAAAGCTCCGCCCGGATGCCCCATATGGAGCGGTGATAGCTGCAGCCCCACTTGTATTTAAGTGTCCTTTGTCATTAACAAGTTAAATTAGAGATATTAAAAACAAAAACAAAAAACAGCCAAACGTCCCGTGAAAACACATGCTCCCGTCCCCTACTCCTCCTCCCCACCCCCCATTCCCCCATCTCCAGAGAGCTGAATTTTACACCCTGCCTAAAATCCAATCCCCCATGCAGGAGTTTCCCCCTCCCCCCGGCCCTTGCCGCCCCCACGACAGTGAGTCAGAGCCCGGCGAACTCGGGCGCTGGTGCCTGGGACACGCCGAGTGGGGCGACGGTGGCGCGGCCGCCGGGGGGGGGGGGGGGGGGCGCGGTAGCAGCTGGACGTGGCGCGAGCCCGGGAGCGGGGTTTGCGCAAGAAAAGGCGCCGCCGCGGCCCCCGGCCGCCCCTCCCCGGCCCCGGGCTCCCCGCCCGCGCGCCGTCCGGGCCTCGCGGCGCGCCAGGCGCAGCGCGGCGGCGCGAGAGGCGAAGGGGAGCGGCGGCCCGGCCGGCCCGGCAGCCCGGCGGGCGGCAGCCAAGGCGACCGCGGAGGCGGCGGGCAGGGCGCGTGCGCACTGCAGGGGCGCCAGATTTGGCGGGAGGGGGAGTGTCCAAAGCTCTTTGTTTGATGGCATCTCTGTTTACAGAGTTTACATTTTAATATCAACCTGTTTCCTCCTCCTCCTTCTCCTCCTCCTCCGCGACCTCCTCCTCCTCCTCCTCTTTCTCCTGAGAAACTTCGCCCCGGCGGTGCGGAACGCCGCTGCGCAGCCGGGGAGGGACGCAGGCAGGCGGCGGGCAGCGGGAGGCGGCAGCCCCGTGCGGTTCCCGCGGCTCCCAGCTGAGCCCCGCGCCCGCCGCGCCATGGCCCGGAGACCCCGACACAGGTAACGGGGAGCCCGGACGGGCGGCCGCGGGCAGGGGCGCTCGGGGCACCAGGCGCTCGGAGAGCAGGTGGGAATGCGTTCCCGGATCTTCTGTGGGGCTGTCAGATCCTGCGAGGACCTAGAGCCTCTGCCTCTGCAGCAGAAGCCGCGAGTGAAACTGATGAATGGAAGAGCCTATGCGGGAAATATATCAGGACGTCAGGAAGCATGCCCTGAGGCTCATTTTACAAGTTGCGCGGGGATACGTTTCTCTCTAGGGGGCAAAAAAAAGCAGCCCGTTCCAGCCGGGGCCAGAGAGGTGCCCACCAGCCCCGGGGAGCCCACTAGGTCCCTGGCTTGATGCCGCGGGCGTCGGCGAGGGAGTCGCAGCGTAATTGGTGGATGCATTGCGATATGTTTGGACTTGGAAGTGCAGAGCATATGGCAGATATAGGGAAAATGCCGGATTGTTTAGTAGCTGCAGGTAGTTCCCTAAATTTCATTCATTCTTTATGGAGGCGAAGAAGAGCGGCAGCTGACAGGCGGCTGCAAGGAAGGTTTTAGGGAGGAAAAGGGTCCTACATTGGCAAATTGTTTTAAGCCCTGGTTTTGAAAGCTCTCATCATAGTACTCTGGGAGGCTTTTATTTCTTATGCAAGCACTTCACACGCACTCACACGCGTCCGCGCTGCACATGTCCCCGCACTTGGGGAGGCTCTTGGCGGGATGATGGGTGAAGTCCCCTCACGTTGTGGCCGCACGGAGGGGAAGAGGGAGAGGAGGAGGGAAATGCTCGTCCGAACTGTCAGTCGCTGGCGCTCCCGCTTCCTCTGGTCTCTGGACTTCCCGGACTGGACGCGCCGGAGTTCCCTGCGGGCCGCCGGGTGCGGGGACAAGCTCAGCGGCCGTCACGGTTGCCACTCAACGGACAAGGACGGAGGCGGGCAGCACCCAAGGCGGCTGCCGCGCAACCAGGACGCAATCCCTCTTCGCTGGGGCAAGAGGTCCGGGCGCGGCGCGCACACGTGGACGCGGCTGAGGTTGCCGCTCCTCTCCACGCCCTGTTCCCGCCGCCTTAGGTCGCCCGGGAGGAGGACGGGTGACGGGCCGACCCTCGCTCAGAGGTTCTTGGTATAAGCCCCTGGAGGCAAAGCAAATCCAACCCCTTTCCTTCGGGTTGTTTGCTTTTCATGTACTTATTTGTTTTTGAACCGGCTGTCGCTTGTCCCCGCGCAGCGCTAGGAAGTTGCAAGGAGCGTGGGTGTGGGCCTGGGCCGTGCAGCTGCACCCTCCGGCCGGGCCTGGCCAGGCAGGGAGCAGCGCCTAGGCATGGCTGGGTGCCGGAGAAAAAGGGAGACGACCTGCGGGGAGGAGGGGGGAGGGGGCGCCTGGGCTCCCTATGCCTCGCCCAGGGCCCGGCCACGCGGGGCGGAGTGCTGCCCCTGAAGTGGTTTCACCTTCGCCTTTGGGACTTAACAGCGGAGGCCACCTTTTTTTTTTTTTTTTTTTTTTTTTGAGAGCAGAAACTGGGAGGAGGAGAAGGAAGCTGGGAAGGGGTGCTGGGAGGAGGCGCGGTGGAGACTCCGCGCCCCGCGATCTCTGCTGGCCGGGTGGGGCGGGGCCGCGCAGGTTCCTTGCAGCTCCCAGGTAGCGGAGAAGGGTGGCGGCCAGGAGGGGCGGGAGCCTTGAACCTGCCTCAGGGGGAAGAGAAACCCGGCTGCGGGCTCAAAGCCGTTTCTTGCTGGGCGAGCGTCAGCTTGGCAAGGATTATTAACCAGGTCAGCGAAATGAGTCTGAACCCCTTTTCTAGAATCACAGTAGCGGCCACAAGACACTTCCTCCCGCTCCCCTCCCTCTTCCCAACCCCCAGCACCTCTTTTCTTTTTCGTTTCTTTGCACGGTTTGTTTCCTTGACAGAATGTAATATTCATAGTTGTACTCTTGTAACCACACCAGGTCTAGCAGGTGGGGAGTCGAGTGCATCAAGCCTGAAATCAACCTTTGAAAGTCCTCTGACTGTTGAGTCTGAGAGCTTGTCGGAGCAGATAAAGGAAAAGTTATTTCAGGTCCTTAGTAGACATCTGTCGTGCAATTTAGGCTACCGGGACAACTTAGAGCGAGGGCATCGCCTGCAAAGCTCAAAAGCTCGCCCGGGTGCCAAACCTGCTGATGGCCCCAGGAGCAGACTATGAGCAGCCCTGGGCTCGCCCTGCTCCCCTTATGGGGACCTGCAGAAGTCCCACACCACGTTTCCCCCCAAGACTCTGGTTTTGCTCATCTCTGCTTCTGTGCTGAATTTTGAAGAAGCAGGAAGACATGAAATCATCATTTATTAGCCCTGGAAAGTACCTTACTAATAGAATCCAAGCCCTTAGGTAAAGGCGAGGAACTGAGGTCCTGAGAGAGAGGAAGTGATTTGTCCAAGTCATGCAGGGAAGTGGAGGCAGAATTAGGACCGGCACCTTTGCCTCCAGAACTCTAGTCCTGTTTGATGCCTATCCTTTCTCACCTGACGTTGGCTGCCCCCTATGGGCCGCCGCATTTGTTGCTTGTTCCTGAGAGGTGAGCTATTTCCAGGAGAAAGATGCCCAATTACTATTAGTTTGGAAAATGTAGTTTCTCACTTCTGAAAATCTCCAGATCCGGCCAAACCTAAGACGTTAAAGTAAATGGAATCTGTGACTCCTTTTTCAGGTTACCCTGCTTTTCTGATGTTTCATAAGGGTGCCACTTCATCTGGGGGCTTTCCAAGGAGTTCCCTGTGAACCTTTTGAAAGATGCCGACCTACAGCTCTAGGATTATGATATGTATATATTTATCTTCTGATGCTTGTGTTTTTTATTAGCGGGAATCTATTGTATTTATTAATCAGTTGTTTAGAGCCTCTTGTTGACAGTGGGGAACAGGATGACACTCTTGTTTAAAAGAATAGATAAGAAAAAATGACTGTAGATTATAAATACAGCTTAGAGAAATACAGCTTAGGGATCTCTTTTGTGGTGGCATTTGGAGTTTGGATCACATCCTACTTGTCACCATGCATCCTGGACTTACAGTTTATGCCCAAAATAATAGTTTTAAATTATAAGTACCTCAAATTCAGGATTTTTGGAAAGCACTTTTGCTTGACTTGTAAGGGGTGAGTAATATATACTTGTAAGTTAGTTTGGGAAGACAAAACCTGTGTAAAAATCATAATTGGCACTATGATGTTGCTCTGTGTCATTATTTTATTCTCAGTTTGTTGGATTTCTCAATATTATAATGAAAATTTTTAGTGAAGTTTCTAAGAGTCTAATTTAAGATATTTAAGGCACATTTATATTATATTAATATCTTATATTAAGATAGAATTTAAGATAACATATCTTATGTTTTATAAGTAAAATTACAACTAAAAGTAAACTATAAATTTTACTGGCTGTTAACATTACTGTCATCTATTTGGTATATGATTAATAAACACTAAGTGTAGAATTATTTCAAAAGTCATCAAAATTCAGAGTTTTGGTCTACTAGGTAAAAGAAAAGGCTCTCTTCAAAACACTAATGCATTTTGGGGGAATCCCTTAGTTTTGAATTAGGTACATCTTAAGAGATGTCAAATACCATTCAGTCAGAAATAGGAAAAAAAAAAAACAACAACCAAAAAAGTAAGTAAGAGTGTGACTACCAAGTGGCCTACTTATTCATTTAGTTATTAGGAAACTGTTGTCATCGGGGCCACAAGTTGGATCAACTGGCCTGCAGTTTTGATCTGTTGGATATTAATGTTGTGTACAAAGCAGTCTGATCACTCGATGGCCTTATCCTTCCTCGGGTTTTGTAAATCCTTTCCTTTTACATTCTCTTAATCTTCTCATCTTTAAGGGATGACTATAATAATTGTATTGTTGGGTGTATTACTTCTTGAATTTTTTTTCTCTCAATAAAACACCAGCCCCATTGGAGTAACATCATTGAGTTGCTTGTTGTTGTGGAGAAATAGTATTTAAATGATGTGATGTATGCCAAAGATTTTTAGCGTGTGGTTATATAAAGGAAATTGGCTCTTGTTTCTTCTATTGTCCTTAACATTAAGTTTTCAACTTAAACTTCATTGGTTGGAAGGTTGCCAAATGTGTAACTTGTCACTGGCCTAACAGTCTCAGCAGGTTTAAACATGTAGAGCAATAAGAAAGTGCCAGGTCCTTGGCCGTAGCTGTGGATACCACTAACAGCAGAACCAGTTTACAATACTAGAGCAACAGAATGCAGAAAACAATCTTGTGCAAGTTTTCAAAATGTTATCCTCATAACCTTTGGAAAGATGGAGTTTGCATGTAAATTTTGCTACCCGGTAGTTTACGGCTTCTGGTTTCAGCCCACGTCTGCCCATTTTTTATTTCTGCAGCATATACAGTAGTGACGAGGATGATGAAGACATTGAGATGTGTGATCATGACTATGATGGGCTGCTGCCTAAGTCTGGAAAGCGTCACTTGGGGAAAACTAGGTGGACCAGGGAAGAGGTAACTAATCATGTTATCAAAACGTGGAACAGACCTAGGGTGTATCAATTTATGAAAAAAAATGTTTCAGCTAAACTACAGGTGCTCAAACTCATTAGCTGGCCCTTTGAAGTCTTACCCTGGCCTGCCCAGGGCAGCATGCTGACCTCTCACCACTCCCCCAACGTGTACACTGTACCATCTGCTTCGAAACTCTTCATAGTTCTTTGAATGTCCCCTCCTTCTCACTTTAGGTTTCATCTGTGTTTTTCTCTCTGCCTATTCTGTTCTTGTCCTTCTGCTGCACTACTTCTTACTACTTTTTTATCACCTGTAAAGACATCACCTTTTCTGTGAGGTCCTCCCTGGATTCCCCAGGCAGGTCGGATGCATCCTCCAGGCATTGGATACACATTCTTACTTATGACTGCTGTAACATGAGTGCCTCCCCCAGTAGACTGACGGCAAATCTGAGGGCAGGGCTAAATGTCTGTTCCTTTTTGTGTTCCCTGAGCCCAGGATCGCTTGACACAAAGGAAGATATTAATAAGTGTTCTCTGTGCAAATGAATGAATTGCTATTTCCCAAAACAAAAGTATGAAACAAAATACTCACAGAACTCATCTTGTCATAATGGATTTAACATTTGTGATGTATATTTCACAGAGCCATATACATGAATGTCTATTCTAAGAGCTTTCAGTGATGGATGGAGATGTGTCTTCTTCCCACCTTTCTTTTTCTGCTAGCTTATCAAAAGCTTGATCTTTGTACAAATGGAACAATACTTAAGGAGCAAAATTATAAATGTATGGGGAAAATTGCTTTTTCTTTAAAGTTTTCAAAAAAATTTGCAACTGATTTTAGAGGATTTTACGTTAGAATAAATGATACTAACTCTTCTTCTGTTTCATTCTACCCTACTTCACTTAAACCAGAGCCCCTCTTGATAGGCAGGTGGGATTGCCAGTGAGCTCCATAGGAAATGCATAGTTTATCTATGGAGGTTGTGATCTTAGATGATCCTGAGAGATATAGAAGTTCTGTTGTTAACATTGGTTTCCTAATTCCTGTGTCTGTGTCCTACAAGGACCCACGTTGTGTGTGAAAGTTACCTTTGCAGAAACGTGGGGGTTCTTTTTCACTTGAAGGAATGTGTTTAGAAAGACACTTGTGAACTGAAAGATTTCTCCCTGATGTTTCATGTCTTCAGTGTTCTGATAAGTTTGGCCTCATTTAAATTGTGAATATATTGATGCAAAAATGAAATTATTTTCTTACATTATCCGTGCCTTCAGTGGGTTTCCGTAGTGTAGTGGTTATCACGTTCGCCTCACATTAATCCGTGCCTTCAAATTTAATCTAAAAAGTGATCTTCCATTTTTTGCATGAAAGAGATTGAACTAGCTAAATGTTAAAATAGAAATTGAACCGTTTCTTACTCAAGATCCTATTTATTGTCATAGTTAAATGTCTATTGACTCTAACATTGGAGTTCATTATTTTATTTCCCATCAAGCAAAACTTTTAATAGTTATCATATACTAAACATTCAGTGAGCCAGGCATTATGTTAAATCTTTTACATAGCTACTTCATGTAATCCCCAAAAAACCACATTGACATCAGCACTCCCACGGCATAGAAGACAATATTAAGGCCCAGAAAAGCAAAATGATATACCCAAGCCCATCTAACTAGTCAATAGCTAAGTCAAGTTTCAAACTCTGGTCTGTCAGACTCTAAATATATCTATGCTTTAAACCAGTATATTACATTAATATCTGTTGTATTTGGATATTTTTGAGGGTTTTTTTCTGGATTGGATTCTTGGATTGGCTCCATTTTACTCTTAATTGAATAAAGTTATACAGTAAATGACTGATATCCTAGGATTAACTTTAAATGTCTTAGGATGAAAAACTAAAGAAGCTGGTGGAACAGAATGGAACAGATGACTGGAAAGTTATTGCCAATTATCTCCCGGTAAGTTTGTAATTTTTTCTTTCTATAAAAGGAACCCAGCATTTATGTCCTGGGAGAGGACATTAAGACATTACACATTCGCTCATATATAAGAAGTAGGGGGAGAACTGCCTCATCCAAACTTATAGTTTATAGTTTATATTGTAATGCATATAACTGGGGTTTCTAAATAGATTGTTAAAGGATTTTTACAACTTTTTTTTTTTTAACTTTGCCTCTTGTTTTATCTTTTTATTTATTAGGATAATGTAAATTAGCTTTCTGATGACTTGTTATATGGTAGGATGACAAAACTCCTGATATTTTCAAGTTAGCTTCTTTTAAATTTCCTATTTATTTCGATGGCCATACTTTTGATACCCTGGCTGAAAATTTTGGTTTATCCTCTTTGACTTACCCCACTTCCCATCTCCTACATCCAAGCAGTGACTATGGAATCTGGAATTCCTTTCTCAATCAGCCCCTTCTTTCCATCCTCGTTGCTGTTCCAGCAGGTTCGGCCCCCTTCCCTCTTTTCTGGACACTTACGGTGGCTTCCTAACTGGCTTCCCTGCCTGTAGCCTTCCACTCTTCCATCCATCCCAAACGTTGTTGGCACATGGAGCTTCCTAAAATGCAGCTGTCCCTGAACTTTTCAAAATCAACAGCAGTGACACAGAGTCTCACAAATTAAGTACACTGCCCCGACCTGGCACCCAGGGTCCTTCCACATGGCCCCAACATACAGCTCCGGTTCTGTTTCCTACTTCCTCTCTGTGAGCAGGTTTCGTTGAATTCATTTCTGCTTTCCCTCCTTTGGGCTTTTGTCTCTGGTGATGTCACCTCCTAGAATGTTCCATCCATCCTCCCAAGTCCCTATCAAGAGCTTTTCCAGACTCCTCCTTAGGAAACATAATTTCTCCTCCTAAGGAGATGCTTCTATTCTCAGCCCAATATCATTTTGCTTTGGTTTCTTCTTGCATGTGAATCAAATTCTGCCTTCTATTAGTTAATTATATATTTGTCTTTTTTTTTTCTTATAAGATTACACTCTCTTGTAATGTAGGGCCTCTCTTTATTCATCTTTGTTCTGCAATATTAATACCCAAGGCCCTAAATTGAAGCACATCTCTTAGTTTGAATGGGAAGCAAACTTTAGTCATGTAGAGTAGGTTTCCATGAAAGCCTGACCTTCATGTGGAATCACTAACAAGTCTTAGTCTTCATCCATAGAGATACTTCCACGGGCTGAGGATAAGGTTAAGTTAAATTGACAGCGATGTGTACAGTATAACGGTCCTTCAGTTCATATGGCAAATCTAATTTTAGATTTAGATGCAATTTTGATATATTCTTTGTATGTTTTTTAACTGTAAGTAATGAGTGATAGGTAGGCTCTCCAAACATGCCCTAAAATGTTCCTGAATGTGTGTCTTAAACGTTCCTGAATGTGTGTATTGTCTATGTATGTTTCATACTATAACAAAGTCTTCATGTGCTTATCACATCATATCTATATGACAGCTCATACTTTGTTATTTGTCTAGAATCGAACAGATGTGCAGTGTCAGCACCGATGGCAGAAAGTACTAAACCCTGAGCTCATCAAGGGTCCTTGGACCAAAGAAGAAGATCAGAGAGTAAGTTCTTTCCTCATTGGTGTGTGAATCACAATTCAGAATATTCCCAAGACATCTTTATTGAATGTTTGCCAACTTGAGGAAACAGGTAAAGTGTCAGGAAGCAGAGGACTCTATTCCCATATTTCCAATAAATGAAAGCAGATTCTTAGACATTTTCTAAAGATCTTGTAACACTGAAGAATGATTACACTGAGTCATTACATAACATTAAAACATAGGTTATTTTTGTGTGTTTATCTGAAGGTGATAGAGCTTGTACAGAAATACGGTCCGAAACGTTGGTCTGTTATTGCCAAGCACTTAAAGGGGAGAATTGGAAAACAATGTAGGGAGAGGTGGCATAACCACTTGAATCCAGAAGTTAAGAAAACCTCCTGGACAGAAGAGGAAGACAGAATTATTTACCAGGCACACAAGAGACTGGGGAACAGATGGGCAGAAATCGCAAAGCTACTGCCTGGACGGTAATAATATGTCAAAAAATATATTGATTGGGAAGAATGAGGGAGTGGGTATTGAACATTTTGTTTTAAATGTATGGTGAGTGAATTACATTCCAATGATCGTAAGTGTTTCATTAGATATGCCAGATCCATAGGTTTTAAAACTGGAGGAGCTCTTAGCGTTTCTCTGGTCGAGGACTTCCAGAATCCACCCAACAGTGAGCTCTGGGCCAAGTCATTGAACTTTCCTCAGCTTCCATTACCCCATTTGCAAAATGAGTAATAGCCTACTTCCCAGGGCCAATGTTAGTACCAAACAAAATGAACGTCGAAGCACTTTGTGAACTATAAAACTCTAAACACATAGCAGGAAACTGAGGATAGACTTTCTGTCGCTGCTCTGAGTTCATGCAGCTGGTGAAGTGACCAGAAGCTCAGCTGTCATTTTCCTGTTGCTAGCGTTCATTTCATTATACCACTAGGCTTCATTTTTCTTCCTTTGAAGAAATAAATAGAGTATTTCTAGAATTATCATACTGCTTCCAGGTTTTTAAATAAGGTCAGTGTTATGCTTTCTTTTAATGCACAAGGCACAAAAATGACCTCATTATGAGGGATACCTGTAGAAGCTCATTTTTGTCCCAATTACCCCACTGGAATAGTTTATAAACACATTTTCTTTAATTTGGAAAATACTTTTCATTATAAATCTTATGTAAATAATGTAAGATAAAAAATATTTAATAAATTTTATTCTTGAGCTTCAAAATTGGAGAAAGGGTCCTTTCAAAGAAGGCCCTGGCTCTGATGGTTGATGTAGTGTTCTTGTGTGGCGTTCCAGAGCATTTCCTCCCTCATGGAGGATTCAGCATCAGCTCAGAGAATCCAAGAGGTTGACGAACGGAGGCCTTTTCTCCCATTTGGCCTGAGAGGATATGCTGTTGATTCTTGTAAAAATTTAAGGGGCGATTGAACTTCCTCTTTCTTTAGCATATGTTCCCCCACCCCCAACAAAAGAGTAAAAGGGAGGCTTAAAACATTTTTTTTTTTAATTGAGAAACTGTTTTCCTGAGAATTGGAAGACTTTAGTAAAAATGCTTCGCAGTTTGCAAATATATCAGGACTTGGCATCTTTCCCTTCTGGATCCCATTCTCCATTCTCACCTCTGGTTATAGAACAGTTTGAGGTGGATGTCAAGAGGTGAGAGTTTCTTTTTTTTCTTTTTCCTTTTTTTTTTTTTTTTGACTCAAAATTTCTGGCTAGTGCCATTTGAGATAAAGAGCGGACAGTGAGGCAGTAGCCCATCATTATCATTCACCAAACTTTACTGTGTGCGTGTTGTGGTGGGCAGGCCCTGCTGAGCCACAGTCAAAGGAGCACTTTTCTAGAACCGCTGGGTCTCTAAGTTGTATTAGAGCCTTGGACCATGAACAGTCAGAATAAACTTGAAGGGTGGTCGCACTGAAAATACTCTTTTATCAAGGAAACAAAGTGGTTAAAGAATTTAAAAACTCTAGAAGCCCATGTATGTTCTCTATGGGGTAATGAGAAAAATCTATGGATTTTCTATTAGGTAGTAGGGGAAGCATGATTTTTCAGAGGTCCAGAAGACTAAAGCAATTAAAACAACAACAACCCCAAAAGACCAGAAGAAAAGGTCTCTGTTCGAAACAGTTTTCTGTCCATTAACTCTAATCTGAATTGAAATTTTTGTTTGTAAAATTCTTATGTGATATATTTCTGTGCAGAACTGATAATGCTATCAAGAACCACTGGAATTCTACAATGCGTCGGAAGGTCGAGCAGGAAGGTTATCTGCAGGAGTCTTCTAAAGCCAGCCCACCAACAGTGGCCACCAGTTTCCAGAAGAACAGCCATTTGATGGGTTTTGCTCATGCTCCACCTTCAGCTCATCTCCCGCCAGCTGGCCAGCCCTCAGTGAATAATGACTATTCCTATTACCACATTTCTGAAGCACAAAATGTAAGCCATTTCTGAGAATTTAGTTTACTGAGAGAGATGGTGATTTTAGCTCCAGGTAGAAGTAATAATACCTCACACTTTTATACTTTTCAGAGAACTTCCATAAACATGATCCCCTTTGATCCCCACCTACAGCCTTTGAGGTAGATAGGGGGAGGTGTTGTTATCAGGGGGCACATCCCCAGAAGCCAGGAGGTTAAGTGATCTGCAAAGAGTTGCACAGCCCACAGTGAAGACTAGAGTCCAGGTTGTTGGATTTTAAGTGCTTCAGATCAGATTAGCTTTTGAATGTAAATTTACTTAACAAGATCTTGCTGAAGCAGAAGGGGGGAATGAAGATGTATTTTGGAGCTGTTGTGTTCCTCTTCCAAAATGAAAAATGAATGTAATATTAAACTTAAAGAGGAGATTGTTTGACACTGCAATTCAACAAGTTTGATTCTGTAAATTTGATTCTGGTAGTGATCTAGCAGAAATGTCTTAACGTATTCCTTCCGGGCATGTTTACCTCCTTACTCTGGGTCAGGAGCAGGTTTGTGACACCATTTTCCGATGTCTTCTTTCATCCTCCTTTGGATCAGTGTGATTCCTTCCTAATTGCCAGATATTTCTATTCAGGGAAAAAAATTTCCATAATGGCTGGGAAAAGAAAAATAAGGAGAATAAAGACAAGATCAATAAACTTTAATCTTACAACTAACAATAACAGATGGTGAAACTTAGCCAAGAATGTGGAGCTCATATGCAAATTATATTCAAAATATATTGCTAAATAATTTTTACTCTTCTCTATCTGTTCCATTCATTTGACTACAGACTTTCCAGAAAAGTCTCAGGTGAATGAACTATCATAGGTAGTTCTGGGCTCTTTACTAAAACTCATGATTATTCCAAGAAAAATATTTCTATTATAAACAGCTAGAGCCATCAGTTTTTCCCATTATGACTTCTTTCATACATTCATGAATGCTTTTTAGGTTATATTTTTCATTGTGTTTTTCTCTAATTAAAGAATACTTCTCATCAAGATCAATAAGCACTTTAAATCTCTTTATGTTGCTTAAACTGCTTATTTAGCCATTTTTAAAGGCCTGGCTAAGATTTCAAATTAGAGGGTGTTTTTTTTTTCTTCTCTGTGCGTGTGTGAACTTTATCAGTAGAGTTTTGTTTTGTTTTGTTTTTCCTCAGTCCTAGAGCAAAACCTCAGGAAGCCAAGTGCCATAAAGCCTATGTGACCATGAATGACATGGCCTTTGTTTGTCTGCCTTTTTGATCTAGGTCTCCAGTCATGTCCCATATCCTGTAGCGTTACATGTAAATATAGTCAATGTCCCTCAGCCTGCTGCTGCAGCCATTCAGGTAAGATCATTTGAAGACCATTTCATAAAGAAACTCATTGGCTGTTCAGAGCAAACTTTTTAAAGACATGCTTTATTTATCTAAACACTTATTTTCACTTGCCCAACTGAAGTAAAAAAAAAAAAAAAAAAGGAATAGTGGAGAGGTGGGTGGAGTTCTGGCCAGCAAGCTACCAATCTTCACTTCTGGAGCAAACTTGCTCAGGAATTCTCTGGTTCTCTGATGTTATCAGCTGAACCAGCACATCAGTGAGCGCCCACTCGAGCCTCAGATTTCGCATCGCCTCCCTTTTGTCTGGAATAACCCTCACAAAGCTTTGTACAATGGCAGGATTCAGTTGGTGTTGGTTTCACGCTGAGGCTCATGGGGCCCAATGGTCCTTCATGACTGGGGGCCACAGCCATTGTATCTGCAGCTTCCAATCAGGCCCTTGAATTTTTTTCTCCCTTAACTTTTAATTTCAGAGACACTATAATGATGAAGACCCTGAGAAAGAAAAGCGAATAAAGGAATTAGAATTGCTCCTCATGTCGACTGAGAATGAGCTCAAAGGACAGCAGGTGCTACCGGTAAGAAGAGAACCGTGTGCTTGAATGGGGGGACAGCAGCTTCACCCCAGTGCCCTCTGTCTCTTTTTCCTTCTCTTCTAACTGTTACACTAATCAAGACTATAGATCCATTAACAGTGTTGGAAGAGAAGTCGCTTGTGCTAAAATGCGATTGGATCCCAACATATATTGACCAAATTGAAAGTAGCCCTTTCGTGTGGCAAAAGAAATGCAGAGTCCACTTGTGGTGGCCACCATCGATTTTCTTGTTTTCTCGGGACTGTTATCTATTCAAAGACTAACTAACAGATATAAATGAATGAAAATCTGCAATTTTTACAAAACTCTGTATCTCTCTTACCTATTCATTTGACGCTTTTTCTTTTTCTATTATTTTTCTTAACCTAGATTTCCATATTTTCATACCACTACTGAATTTTGACATCCTTTTTTGGTGGTTGAGCTGCAAACTGAGAAAGCAGCATGTACTTTGTAACCTATGTAGTTTTTTTTTTTTTTAAAGATTTTTATTTATTTATTTATTTGATAGAGACAGCGGGAGAGGGAATACGAGCAGGGGGAGCGGGAGAAGGAGAAGCAGGCTTCCCACCAAGCAGGGAGCCTGACACGGGGCTTGATCCCAAGACCCTGGGATCATGACCTGAGCTGAAGGCAGACGCTCAACGACTGAGCCACCCAGGCGCCCCAATGTAACCTATGTAGTTAAGCAACAAGGAGAATAAAAGAGATGTGATACCCAGTAGGGATTCTTAGGAGTGGATTCCTTTGGGGTTAAATAATAAGATAATTATGTGCATATGTTAGTTCGACCACTTTTTAACTTTAGTTCATGTTTTGCAATGTCCCCTGTTGCGTGGTCATGCTGAAAGGAGACTTCGGTTAATGTGCTCTTCTGCTTTCCTAACCACGTTGATTTGGCAGCCCTTCAGTGCATCAGTGCAATCGGTAACATTCAGAGGGGATAGAAGCAACAAGAACATATGCAGATAAACTCTAACTCTGGAGTCCCCTGGCCTTTCTGTAGGTTAGAAGGAGAATAGGACAATTCTTATTCGCAGCAACCATGTATGGCCTTTTGGAAGGTATGTTAAAGTAGATCTTGAAGCTAGTCCTGTGAGACTTGTACTTTGTGACACAGTCTCTCTGTTTGCAGTTTTAGCAAAATGATGACAGTGAGGGTACTCACGGAGGTGACAGACCGTAACACTATTAAAAAGCAGGGTCTTGCATCGATAAAAGGAAACATCTTGACAACTGTTTCATAGGCGCAAGTTTTGGATGATGCAACTACTTTTATCTTTCCTCCAACAGCATCTGATACCTTGTGCAACTTCATTGCTAAGTTCCTTCTCCCTTTCTTCTCCCCGCTCTTTCTTTATTCCCCCACCCCCCGCCTTAGACCCAGAACCACACGTGCGGCTATCCCGGGTGGCACAGCACCACCATCGCTGACCACACCAGACCTCATGGGGACAGTGCACCTGTTTCCTGTTTGGAAGAACACCACTCCACTCCATCTCTGCCTGTGGATCCTGGCTCCCTACCTGAAGAAAGCGCCTCTCCAGCAAGGTGCATGATCGTCCACCAAGGCACCATTCTGGATAATGTTAAGAACCTCTTAGAATTTGCAGAAACACTTCAATTTATAGATTCTGTAAGTAGAATTGTTAAGGCAAGTTAATGTTTTTGAAGGTGAATTAGAAAACCCATTTCTCAAATGATTGCCACTTTCTGTAGCAAATACCATGTTATTAGCATATGTTAATGTAAAAGTATGATTTTAGCCTTTGCATATATGTTTTTTCAGAGATCTGAATTCATAGACTACCCAGATAAAAGGTAGCTTTTCACGCATTTCCTTCAAAATGCATATTTTTTACAATAGTAAAGTTAATGACCTATAAGTAGATCCTGGGTTACGGAATGATGTTTGAGTTATTTTTTAACTTATTTTACTTTGTTACTTCTTTGTGTTTCTTCAGAATTGTGCTTTGCTTTCGGATAGCACATTAAGAATTGGGTTTACTCAGAATTTAAAGCAGTCTTTCAATGTATTTGAAGTAGTAAGGAGTTCATTGGTGGTACATGGCTCTTGCCACAAAACATTGATTATTGATTACCAGCCCCATTTGGTTCACTAAGACAAACCATCTTTAGTGAAACAGATGTGAGTGCAGGACCTAAAAAGTAGATACTCGGTTCATTTCCTTTGTCGCTAAAAAGCATTTACTGCATATCCATCAAATGGGATGCACCTTGCCAAAATGTGCCATCTGGGACAGGTTTCCTTTTTGCTTTGGACTGCATGCAAATGAGAGAGTACCGGGGGTGGGAGCGGGGTTGGGGGGCGTGTCCCTGCGGCACATGTGCAGGACCGGCCTGCAGGCAGCACGGTGGACCTGCCACGCAGTGTACCAGAACAACTGTGAATCCTGAAGCTATTTCTCAAGAGGGCCAGGTGTTTTGTCCCGCGTCAGCGTCTCTTTCTCAGCGCTGTGTTTCAGGTGATGGCACACGGCACGCACACACCGTCTCAAAGTTCTGTGCCTCCCACATTGTTTCAGGATTCTTCAGCATGGTGTGATCTCAGCAGTTTTGAATTCTTTGAAGAAGCAGATTTTTCACCTAGCCTACATCATGCAGGCAAAGCCCTACAGCTTCAGCAAAGAGAGGGCAGTGTGACTAGACCTGCAGGAGAGCCTAGCACGAGGGTGCACAAACTCAAGTTGAATGAGGGTTCACTTGACCCACTCAAGCCCTTACCTCCTTCGAGGCACAGCACAATTCCACTGGTCATCCTACGAAAAAAGCGGGGCCAGGCAAGCCCCTTGGCCCCTGGAGACTCTAGCTCCTTCGTATTTGCTGACGTCAGCAGCTCAACTCCCAAGCGTTCCCCTGTCAAAAGCCTACCCTTCTCCCCTTCGCAGGTAGAGCACGATTTCTGCACAGCTATTACTAATTTTCAACAGCCACTCGAGCCTTAATAATCTAGAAACTAATCCTTTGGAACAAATGACTAATTACTGTTGCCCTCACTGATTTCGTTCCATCGTTGAATCTAGCTGTTGCTAAGTCATACTGCCTCCCAAAGTTTGAGCTGTCTATAGGCTGACTGATGATTTTGTCATAATTCTCTCTTTTCTTTTTGGTGATCTGAAACACTGTTAGTTGCATGGGATGTGCTTTTATTTCCTCCAACACTAGAGTTTTAACATTTCTATCCCTTCCTTTTCTCCCAACCCTTCCCTCTGCTTAAAAACTTTAGCAGATTTTTCCTGCCTGTTTGTTCACTTATTATTTTGTGATTCACTGACCCAGGGGAGGAGGGAACCAAACTATGTTTGGAGAGCATTTGGGTTGCAACCAGAAACTTAGAGGTTCTGATCCATCCTTAGGTGGAAAAGTTTTGAGAAAGCATAAGGAAATACTCAAGGAAAACAACTTATGTTTTAATTTTAATTTCTCAACATTGGCTTGTTTGAGTTACGCCATACTATTTTATCAACATGGTTTTTGCCATGAATATTCTCATTTCATAGAGTTTTTTTAAGGCATGGAAACTATAATTCTTGTCAAAGACTTGTATTCCTTAATTGCTAAACTAATTGAAGTTAATAGATAATTTGGCACTTTAAAACATTTTTCCAATTATGTGTCTGTTGAGTTTATTTTAAGGACAGCTTTAAGTATGAACAAATGAAGCACCCACCCAAAAAATTATCTTGTCATTTGCTTGTATCTTCCCAATTGTGTTCTGGAGAATATTAGTTCTGCAAGACTTTAGTAGTAGATGTTCCAGAAAAAAATCTAAGAATATAAGTTTGGGAAACACTAAGTCACAATTAAAATTGGTTTCTTTACTGCAGAACCTCTCCAGAGTTTTTAATACACTGATGCGCATTATGAATTTCCAGGAGATTATGATATGTATGTTTCCCAAACTTATTTTACCTTGAGACTTTCTGAGGAACACCTATTATTTCCCCAGAACAATGCATTCTGAGAAACACAGCTTATTATTCAAGAATTTTCCACATAATGCAAGCCTTCTATCATAATAGTCATAGATCATTAAAGAGAAAAAACAGCATGAAAGAAAAAAAATAATTATTTTCCAAAAAATCACTTTAAGGCTTATAATCTTAATAAAGAGTGCATGTCATTCTCTTTAATGGCAAACAGCATTTATTGAGAATATTTTCATAGGATGTTGCAAGTTCTTCAGCAGTGACCCTAGATTTTATTTCTTGGAAATTACACTCCAAATTGCACTCCAACTGAAATAAAACAATACCCTGTCCAACACTACGTGCTTGTTAACATCTTTATTATTTTACATAGTGGGTCAGTAAAACATACTTGCCTGTTATCGTGGTGTGATTTTTAAGTTGGGCTGAATAAGAATCACTGCTTAAGTAACTTTTTTTCTTTCTTCCCATATTTAGTTCTTAAACACTTCTGGTAACCATGAAAACTTAGACTTGGAAATGCCTTCTTTAACTTCCACACCTCTCAATGGTCACAAATTGACTGTTACAACACCATTTCATAGAGACCAGACTGTGAAAACTCAAAAGGAAAATACTATGTAAGTCCTTGGTTCAAGAATAAAACTATTTTTCCTTATTTACTTATATTTAATTAATGGAATATAGCCCCCAAATGTCTGACACATTTGATGTATCTAATCATGTATATTCTCACATTGACTGTATCTGTCCTAGGTATGTTAAAACTACCTAGGGGGGGCAAGTCAGTAGATAAACTAGATTACGTTTTGTAGTTCACTTCAAAATGTCCTATTTAGAAGGACTATGTAGGACCACATGCAGAGGTAGTCCTCATATAACTTTTCCATTCAGTTGATCTGTTTGCTCAGTAAGGCTTTTTCTTCTTCACTGAAGACAAGGTTTTCAACCTCCTTTCCTCTCTGATAATAAAATTCAGAATAACAATGGTATGGTTCTTTACTTAGTTCATATTTTTTAATCTTATGTTTCCTTTTTGAAATTTATCTATAGATAGGACTTCTTCTAAAATCCCCAGGAATAGCATATGATCAGAAGCCAAGGAGTGATTAACCAATGTTTATATTCAAAAAAGACTTACCCAATTCAAAGAAATGGCAGAGAACATCAATATGAATTATAAGAAACCTTTAAAAAATTATATCTTACAATTTCCAGTTACAATAAGTACATTTTAAAAGGTTAACCTATGTTTCCTCTTGTGGGCCTGTTTTAATGAATAGATCAAATTGATTTGTAAATGACAACAGATCTTTACAATGTTTATAGTCATTATAAAAACCTAGGAGCATTATATGTGTCTCCAGAACGATTAAAGAAAGATGAAAAATAGTTTAATGCTCTTAGGAGTATCATATTTTGAAGTATTTGGTAATATGGGATGTAAATATTACCTTTTTCTTAATAACACATATATGATTAATTCACATACCCAATTGCATATCAATAACAGAGCTTTTTCAGTACAAAAATATTGCATTTAATAGGTAGAGTGATGGAAAGGACAAATGTTCTTTCATACTGAACCAACACTTGTTTTCTTTTTAAAGTTTTAGAACTCCAGCTATCAAAAGGTCAATCCTAGAAAGCACTCCAAGAACTCCTACACCGTTCAAACATGCCCTGGCAACTCAAGAAATTAAATATGGTCCTCTGAAGATGCTAGTAAGTTTGGACCAAGTTCCTGAGGTTAGCTGGTTGATTAGCACAGACAGAAATTGTCCTCTGATGTGAACATACCCACTCTTCCTTTCAGCCTCAGACACCATCTCATCTAGTAGAAGACCTACAGGATGTGATCAAGCAGGAGTCCGATGAACCTGGAATTGTTGCCGAGTTTCAAGAAAATGGACCACCTTTGCTGAAAAAGATCAAACAAGAGGTAAACACGAGATCCTTTGGAAGGAGTGAGATATGAATCCTGCTGCCTCTGTTCCTTGTGGGCAGCTTTACATGTCTGGCATCAGGACTAGTAACAACACCACTTTTCATACAAGATTTTCCTACAAGATGTGGCTGAGAGGTCCTGCCAGACCCTAGTAGGTGTGGGACCTTCCATTTGGGAGGCCAGGCCACCTCTGCCTGCTTCATGTTTGAACATGAAATGTGTTAGGGAGGAGACAGGAAAGAGAAGGAAGCTTTTCACTGTACTTTTTGTTTTTGTTTGTTTGTTTATAAACAGGCTCCGTGCCCTACATGGAGGCCAATGGGGGCCTTGAAACTCACGACCCGACCCTGAGATCAAGACCTGAGCCGAGATCAAGGGACAGATGCTCAATCGACTGAGCCACCCAGGCGCCTCTTTACTGTACATTTTTATCACTGATACACAAATGGATAGATAATCCATAAGATTTTTAATTTGCAGATGTCATGGAGAGTTGAAATTTAAATTAAAATAATAGTATTTAACTTATAGTATAAAAGAAAAAGACTCTAACTTGCAAGGATCAAAGTTTTAGCTTGGGGGGCGCCTGGGTGGCTCAGATGGTTAAGCATCTGCCTTCGGCTCAGGTCATGATCTCCAGGTCCTGGGATTGAGCCCCAAGTCGGGCTCCCTGCTCAGCAGGGAGTCTGCTTCTCCCTCTCCCTCTGCCTCTTCCCCTGCTTGTGCTCTCGCTGTCTCTTTCTCTCTCAAGTGAATAAATAAAATCTTAAAAAAAAAAAAAATAAAAAGTTTTAGCTTGGGTGGCAAGAAGCATTTCCAACAGGTAGATACAGTGCCTCTGGAATTTTTTTCATATAAGGATAAATGTTTAAGAGGCTGACCAGAAATTTACTCATTGAGATATGATTGACAAAATTGTAAGATATTGAAAGTGTACCACATGATGATTTGATATACATATACATTGTGGAAGGATTCTCCCTCACTGAGTTAATGGACACATCCAACACCTCACATGTTGACCTTTTTAAAAATTTTTCTGTAAGAACATTTAAGTTCTGCTCTCTTAGCCAATTTCAATTATACAATAATTATAATATACAATATATACAATATATAATATATATACAATATACAATAAGTGTTACCAACTAAAGTCAACATATTATACATTAGATCCTCAGATATTACTCATCTTACAGAAATTTACTCTTAAGTGTCAACGTTCCATGGGAAGTTCTAGTTCTAGAAACAACGAAGCACTTCCTGTTTGCTTTTAGGTGGAATCTCCAACGGATAAAGCAGGAAACTTCTTCTGCTCCAGCCACTGGGAAGGAGAGAGTCTGAACACCCAGCTGTTCCCCCAGGCATCGCCCGTGACAGACGTGCCAGTAAGTGCATGCCCATGTTAGGAGCTGTTGGTGCCTCCCAGAATTCTCTGCGTGGCATGTGAGGCTCCTGTGGTTTTAGCACTATTTAATGCATCATATTTCTAAATATTCTCCGTTGCATGACTATTTCCTTATGATTATTAATGTTGAATATAGAAATTTTGTTTATGGATTGGAAATAGATTCTTTTCCATGCAGATTTTTTCATTATTTATTTTCTTACGATTTGAGAGTCCCTGCCACTTAAAAAATCTGCTGCATGAAAATACATATTTTCATGAAAGCAGAACATTAATTTTACATTTTCTTTTAATTTGTTTGTCTTCTAAAAGTAGTATTTCCTCCTTGTTACAGTGCCTCCTGTTTGGATTTATGCAGCATCTAGAATGATGCCCGTCCATGTCTATAGCAGATGCCCTTTATTGTTCTTATTACTGTATTACTTTGCTTGCCACCATTTTTTAAAATAAACTTTATTTTTTAGAGCAGTTTTGGGTTCACAGCAAAGCTGAGTAGAAGGTACAGAGATTTTCCACACCCTGCCCCCGCACCTCCCCATTGTCAACATTCCCCACTAGAGTGGTACCTTTGTAACAATTGATGAACCAACATCGCTGACACTTCATCACCCGAAGTCCATGGTCTATATTAGGGTTCACTGTTGGTGCTGTACATTCTATGGGTTTGGACAAATTTATGACATGTATCCACCATTAGAATATGATGCACAGTAGTTTCACTGTCCTAAAAATTCTGTGTGGTCCACTTATTCATCCCTCTACCACCAACCCCTAACCCCACCAATCCCTGGCAACCACTGATCTTTTTACTGTCTCTGTAGTTTTGCTTTTTCCAAGACTTCATATAGTTAAAATCATATACTGTGTAGCCTTTTCAGACTGGCTTCTTTCACTTAGGAATATGTACTTATGTTTCCTCCATGTCTTGTCATGGCTTGATCGCTCATTTCTTTTTAGCACTCAGTTACCGCTATTTTTAAAGTTTGTAATTTGTGAATGGTTGTCCTTTATGGAGACTCAGAGCTAATAACAATTGTGAATATTTATTCAGTATGTACTAAGGGGTAAGTACAATTCTAAGAGCTTTAGATGCAACACCTCATTGAATCCTCACAACAGCCTTGCAAAGTTGGTAACACTATCATTGCCATTATACCAACTGGGAAACAGGCACAGGGAGGCTTACTTACTGGCTTAAGATTATATAGCTAATAAGTGGTGGTTCTGGATTAGAACTCAGAAAGTCTAGTTCTAAATTTCCATGCTTTTAACCATTATACTATACTGCCATTAATTTGTAGCTCTAAAATATTTTGGTACCAATATACAAAATAAATAGTTCTCTAACTAGAGCTAAGTAAATCTTTCATTTTTATTTTTTAAAAAAGATTTATTTCTTTATTTTAGAGAGAGAGAGACAGAGCACGAGCAGGAGGAGGAGCAGAGGGAGAGGGAGAGAGAGAGAGAGAATCCCAAGCAGACTCCCCACAGAGTTCAGAGCCCAATGTGGGGCTTGATCTCATGACCCTGAGATCGTGACCCTGAGATCATGACCTGAGCCAAAATCAAGATTCAGATGCTTAATCAACTGAGCCACCCAGGTGCCCCAGTCTTTCATTTTTAAAGGCATGGATTTACCAATCCCTTTAGCAGATGTTTTTTTGAGTGCCCACCTCCTGCCTAGAACCATGTCAGACCCCAAAGCTTTCTGTTTTAGTGGTGTTTGCCACAGTGGGATTAGGGCTGGGGCATAGCTAAGCTCAGTGAGAAGAAAATTTCTGGCAGATTCCTGCATTTGTTCCTGCTCATGTGTATCCCTTCATAATAATCTCCTCTCTGCGGTGTCAGAATTATGTCAGCTCTCATATTCTGCAGACTCATTTAAATTTCAAATTGTTCTTTCCCTTTAGAATATCCTTACAAGTTCCGTTTTAATGACGCCAGTATCAGAAGATGAAGACAATGTTCTCAAAGCATTTACAGTACCTAAAAACAGGTCCCTGGCAAGTCCCTTGCAGGTAATTACTATTCCAACTTTGGTGTCTTAAAAGCCATTCACTGAAATACTGTCATCTGGAGGGTTTTTTGGGGTTGTTGTTTTTTTTTTACGACTTTAGTTATAGAGGAGTGATGCTTTTTAACAACTCTTGATGTCTAAAAATCTCCTAACGTTCCTTATTGCCACTCACATGAGACACAGCACAAGTTTTTATTAGAGCAGGTTTTCAAAGCCTGATGAAGTGAAACATTTCTTACTGTGACTGAGGGCAAGATCATGGTGTATACGTGTCAATATCTCCCTCTCCTGCTCTTACACATTTCATAAAAAGTTTATTGGTATAGTTCTTTTTTTGTTTCAAAATTCTTACTTTTTACGTTTAATTAATAAGCCATCAAAACTCAGGCACTGTTTGGATTTTAAATGAAGTTTGAAATTAGCTAGTTGGAAAATGATTACAATCTATTTGACTATCAGAATAAGAAAGTCAGCTGCCAGGGTTGCGTGGCTAAGCCATAGTTGACCATCTGCTGCTGGGTTTTAATATCAAAAGAGATTCCCCTTATAACTCTGAAGTAGTGTATGTTGATGAAATACAGTAAATTCCAAATTAATCCCAAGCCAAATATAAATAAGAATGCAGATTTACTCCCCTAAAGTATTTAAAGCAGTTCTCAACATTACGTAGCCCAGTACCTAGCCACCGGCAGAGCCCTCCCCTCCATCCCTCTGAGCTACACTGAGGGAAACTTCATAAACCCCAGAGCATATAGAGAACCTGGAGTCCGAAGTGGAAAGTGCTATTTGTACTATGAGTTAGAGGTTGGCGTGCTTTGAGAACTTTTTTTTTTTCTCTCTCTCTCTTAAGGGCTTCCCCATCATTGTGGTAGGCTTTTTCCCCACAAATTGTGAGAATCTTAAAACTTCCCCTTTTTAAGTATTTGTGATATTTAGTATTATTTTTTAAGTAACACAAATACAGCTAGAAGGGCTGTAGGCACATTTTGTTTCTTAATCAGATTGCTTTCCTATGGCCTCTATCTGATTCAACAGTTTTGGTGAGAGATTGACGGTTGACTGGAGTGTAGGACACGGAAGAGGGAAAGTCAGTGCTTGTGGCGGCGGGCGGGCGGGGCGGGGGGGTGGGCTGGTTCTGGAGTGTTCCTGAGTCAGTCAGGCCTGGGTAGTCAGGCCTGGGTATCACCAAGAATTGGGACAGGAAGAAGAGAACAAACTCCATCGAGGCAGAAGGGGGACACAGAAAGCAGGCTAGAAGGATGTCAAGGCAAAGGTCAGCTCTTTCAAAGTTTTACCTACACTGATCCTGGCTCCAGAAGGGCAATGCATTCTGTTTCTCTTTCCCTCTTTCTTCCTAAATACTTGGCCCTTGGTTTCCAGAGCCTAGAATTTGACCATTGCTGTTAGTACAGTAAGCTAGAGTAAATCTTACATATATTTTATAACCTAGTCTGGGATTCAACCTATATTTACAGTAGTATAGAAAAAGGGCATTCTGAATTTCAAAGAGTAAACATGTAAGTATATTTGAGGACAGTTTTCATGATGTAAGTAATTATCATTACATAAGTTGAAAACCCCTGGTTACTACTTTCCTAAAATTGAATCCTAAAAGCTTTTGGCCTAACTGAATAGTGTTTGGCCAAAACCATTAGAGCTGAACATGGTACTGATATAAAATATATGTTATATAAAATTGGCAAGTGGTATACAATGGAATATTATGCAGCCATCAAAAAAATGAAATTTTGCCATTTACAACGACGTGGATAGAACTAGAGGGTATTATGCTAAGCGAAATAAGTCAATCAGAAAAAGGCAAGTGTCATATGATCTCACTGATATGAGGAATTTGAGAAACAAGACAGAGGATCATAGGGGATGGGAGGGGAAAATGAAACAAGATGAAACCAGAGAGGGAGACAAACCATAAGAGACTCTTAATCTCAGGAAGCAAACTGAGGGTTGCTGGAGTAGTGGGGGATGGGAGGGATGGGGTGGCTGGGTGATGGACATTGGGGAGGGTATGTGCTATGGTGAGTGCTATGAATTGTGTAAGACTGATGACTCACAGACCTGTAACCCTGAAACAAATAATACATTATATGTTAATAAAAAAAATTTTTTTAAAAATTGGCAGGTTGTCAGTACTATAAAAAAGTAAGTTGTCAGATTTTTTTATCTTACATGCTGTTGTATTTTTTTAAAAAAATGATCAGTATGGAACTTAATTGTTGATGTATTTATATATTATTTAATGAAAATATTAGTTATCTTTGAGACTCAAAATTAAGTAGTGACCTGTTCTATTAATCTATATTTTCTACCATATAAAGGAGTCATATTTGGCACTCTACAGATTCTAATATCTGTATATTGGGATTAAGCCATTCACATACATCATGTGGTGAAGGCAGTATTTGTCAATTCCACTAAATGAAGTAATTGAGATCCAGAAGTTAATTTTAAAGTCAATGCTTCTATCTGTACTATATGATTTACTGATTTATACTGCTTAAATATATCTTAATAACCTGCTATAATAGATAACTAATTCATTTTAAGAAATACTCATTAAATGAATGAATAGTACACACCAAGTATTTCCATTGTTTTGTGTCATGGAGCTCTAGCTTCTGATACCATAAAAATATGCGATTTCTAAAATGTTTTAAACTTCTGTTGATAAATATTGGAAAATTCATCAAATGAATCTCAGTATTTAAATGTATATTGTTTATATTTCATACAGTCCTGATTCAACAATATTTACATAAGTTTTTATGCAATTTGGTAATTTTGTTTGGTTAGGACATAATACTTTATCATATATTTCCATTGATAATTCAATTTGACCTAATTAGACAGATTGCTCATGAATAGTATTATTGAACAAATGTATTTCTTACATGATCTGGCTTTTCAGCTTGAGAGTACTTTATATAACCTGTAGCTTTTGTACTTTGTGCTTATAATAAATCAAATATTGAATGGGATTTTAGCCAAATAGTCTAGATATTTTTATCATAGTGCTTTTAATTAAAACAACTAAATGTGATTCCTAAAATATTTTAAAATTTTGATACTTCTAAAATGTAAGATATCTGCCACATGTATAGGGCAATTGAGTGTCTATCCACCCAGTAGTCTAGATAACTTAGGTACAAGAACAGTCTATTGAAGACCACAGTAATTCTGTGTTCTGTCATTTCAGTTTTAATCATCCCTGGATTAATTATGGCAATAACACATTAGGCAGAGCAATTACTGTTTTTGAGGCCAAAATACTGGACCCTTATGGTTCTAGCTTCTAATGTACATAGTAATGCACGTGCTTATACATAAATATGTATAAATTACATTTGATATTCTAAAACTAGAAATGCAAGAAGCTATGAGTTTAACATTTTATTATGACAAATTTCATACATACATGGAATTATAGAAAATATTCTGATTTAGATTTAACAATTATTAACATTTTGCCATATTTACTTCATCTATTTTTTATGAAGCATGTTAAAATTCCAGACAATATGATGTTTATTCATTTATGTACTTCCAGATGTATCTCTAAAACTAAAGATGTTTTTCTATATGACCTAATACTGTCATCACACATTGTTATTTACAATAATTCCTTAATATTCTAATTCTCAGGCTGTATTTAAGTTTCCCCATTAATCCAAAAAAGAATCTTTTTTATTTTTCTGATCAGAAATGAAACAGTTTCACACAGTGCATTTTGTTGTTAAGTCTTTTAAATCTCTTTTAATCTCTAGACCAATGTTGTCCAATAGAACTCCTGTAGTGATGGAAAGGCTACTGTCCCATGTGATAACCACTAGTCATATGTGGCCAGAGCTCTTGAAATGTGGCTAGTGCCACTGAGGAACAGAATTTTCAGTTTCATTGAATTTACATTGGTTTCACTTAATAGTCATATTTCCTTCCTCTCTTCCTGGAATTAACCATTTCCCCAAAGAGCTCTGATCCTTTCAGTGGGAAACGGTATGTAGAGACCAAAATCAGGGTGCTAAGTATGTCCGTGTGTTCTGTGGGTTGTCATTGGGAACCAATGAATTTTAACAACTCAGAACTCTGAGTTACAGCCTGTAAACTGTAATGCTTACATAGAGGCTATATTATCCATTAGGCACAAATAATGTTCTATTTGTTTTTAAAATTATTTATGCTCAGTCTTCTTCCAAAAAGAATTTGTGGCAGCCGCACAATCTTATAATTGTTGGATTTCTTTTTCCTTTTTAAAGGTGCTTTAATTTTACATTGTACCAGTAAACAGGGACTCATAATAAAAATGTTCTGAGACATTTTTGATATTTGTGTCTTTCATGCAGCTCAGAATATGTGAGATTTTCACGTTGGACAATTGTACCATTTTTTCCCACATTGTGTGGGGGTAATGGATGGAGTCTAGAAAATGATAAAATTATCTAATTTGGGGAAATAAAATTCAGCTTAGAAAGCTTGCAGTTTGGGACAGGAAAGAGATTCATGGTGGAACACTATTCAAAAGTTACCCTGAAATAGCCTGAGGCAGACACACACACGCACACGCACACGCACATGCAAAACTCCCTCCTCAGCATGGAGAAAAGAGCTGCCTGTTTTCTTCAATATGCTTTCAATTTGCTTTACATTTTGAAATAAATATATTATGCTAATAAATATTTCTTGAGGTAGACATTTTCATTGGTAGATCTGAAACTGTACTTGTTATAAGCCTTCTGAACTTCTGTATTTTTCTCTTAAATTATAATTTCCTTTTATTCCTATTTAAAACCCAAGTGTAAAAGATGTGTTCATATGCTTTTTTACTCACTCACTTTCCTCTTTTTTGTAACCACAGAATGACAGCCTTAAATTTTAATTTCCTGACTTGGCTTGTCATGGCCTTACTTTTGTAAAACAGTGAATTCAATTTAAGTGAATTTCTCAGGCCATTATTATTTAAACACATTTGCACAGCATTGAGGAATCTTAAAATATTTTTGCAAGCAGATGAGACTCGCTTTTTCAGTTCCATATGTTTTTGATTGCTCCTATCTTTACATGAATTGTTAATGAATTTTTTAAAAAGTAGGGCAAACCTTTTTTGTATGATAGGCATTGCTAAAGAGCAAAATAAACTAGCACGCAGATAACAGGAACCTGGTTCTAGTCTAGACTCCACCATTTTCTGATTGCATGATCCTAACTCATTAACCTCTTCAGACCAAAATGCCCCCATCTATAAATTGAGGACTATAGTATGTCCTCCACTCATCAGATAAGGTTGGTAGGAAGATGAAATGGAGATAACATTGCTTTCAAAATGGCAGCCCAGTTGCCCATGGACATTGGTGGTCTCTGTTATTAGGCAAAGGCTATACACAGTCTCTGTCAGAAAGACAGGCAAGGAGGGCTCCCGTACGGCCAGGGCTTCTTGCCCTGTGGCGTACTATTTCCTCTAGCAAGCTCTTTCTCATTCCCTGTTCCACTCTTGCAGAACTGTGTCAGTGGGTCACCCAAAGAGACAGCTGACTCAACTCATTCCTGAAATAAAGGTAGTCTTTAGACACACACACCAAAGAGTGTGGTGTGATGGACATGAAATAACTGATTGACTGGTTTTCTCTATTTTTCTGCTGCTTGTGTTGGCGTGTCAACAGACATGGAAGACAGTCTGTCTACGTGTGACATAGGTCTTTCCAGGCATTTCTTAATGTAGTATGCTGTTGTTGACCTGCTCCCTTGGATACCTCTGTACTCATCTGGTTCTCCCTTGGGTCACTTTTTTCCACTTGCCCCAGCAAGAATTCACATAGCCATTGGCAGTTACATTTCAGCAACCCGCTTTCAATATATGTTCTAAATCAAGCAAGTTGGCCATATACAGCTTTTGGGTTGAACTAGGAAAGGCCGAATGAGGGGTGGGGGAAGGATATCAAGCTCAGATTCAGAGTGCCCTGCCCCAGACATAACAAGATACAGATTTTTGTTTGGTTCGCCTTGGTAAACACTATGATGCTCGGGCCAGCAAAGATAGAATTGCTTTGGAGCAATTTGGCACTTGTCTTAATCTTAATAGTCTGAACTAATATGTGACACCCTAGTCTATGTGATATAAACTGTTTGTAAAGTCTAAAAACATGTAAGAGAGAGAGAGACCCCTGGAGACATCTAGGACAAACTCCAAACTGGGGAAAAGTCTAGCCACATAAGCAACAGTTAACTTAGGCTTGGGTGGGGTGGAGGCTGGTGGATGGGGTGACTTCCAATCACTGTCTGGACCTTTAATTCCCTAACTTTTAAGGCTATTTTCTATGAGAAGTTAAAAACCCTGAAGTTGGGGTCATTTCACTGTTTTGTGCAGACATAGGGAGGCATTCACGCATGAGAGAAGTTGGCTATTAACCTTACCTTAGTGACATTTCATCTCCAGTCCATCCCTGACTTTCAATTCAACAGCTTCCAAGGATTTTACGTTATCTCTTATAATTGATACATCTTTAAAAGATGCCCTTTGGGAAAGGAATTCTGACTTTTAGAATTTTAGTCCACAATAAGTATTTTCTTCAGATGGGTTAAATAGAATAATCAGATAATTCTTATTCTTACTCATTAGGACACCTGTTTATTATTTAAAAAAAAAACAGAACGAAAGAAAAATACAGTACCATCTCATGAGTTGCTTTGGTTTTACAAAATCATTTTTTTATGACTGATGCAAATTTTTTTTATTAGGGCTACGAATTGGAAACCTTGCCAAGGTTTTTGACATCAGCTATTGTGTGAAGCTGCAGTATGAATATAATAATGATAGCAGTTGTTCAGCATGATGAAAAAACTATATTCTAAAGGAAAACGTGAAGATAACCTAATTCTGACAGAAAACCACCTGTGGAAGTGGTGGTCTTGTCTCATTTTATTTCTTCTGTTTTCCACAAAGGATCAAGTATTTATTTAAAGTGCCTTAGCAGGATATCCCAGTTAAAGCTTTGACAGTCTGTTTACAGTTCACTTCTGCCCCGGGGGCAATTAAAGGCACATCACAGGATAAACAAGGTGACTCTCAGGCTAGAGGAGGAGGATGTGCCGTAGGATTATTAATGTTGAAATGACTTAGCGTTCGAGTGACAGATCTGCATTAGCACAAGAATTCATGTGCAGAAATCCATAATTCTTATCAATTCTTTAGTGTAAATGAAACTAAAATTTAAGAAGGAATAAGGAGGCACAAAGATATATATGACAGTATTAAAAAATATTCTTCTAGCACGAAGACATTTAATCCCCCTTTGTCAAAACTCTTCTGTCTGCCTGAAAAGTTGGCCAAGGGCCCCAGGGCTTCAAGGTAAGGAGAGAGAAGGAACTAGCAAAAGAGGAGGCGACCGTCATTTCAGCTGTTGGACCTGAGCACTTCTTCTCTTACCTGAGTACTTGACCCTCTGCTCTTCCTTAACTCTCACCCTGTCGGTCTGTGTCTGCCCTGACCAGTTTTTCATTCATTGTTGCGAGAAGTACTCACACCTGCAGAAAAGGAGCTGCCCGCTCATGCTGCCCACTGGCCTTTCTGTTCTACACACAGTGCCTACTGGGTCCTGGCGTTTGTCTGCACTGGGAGATTCAGGTGTTCCAACCCAGGCTCTGAGCTACAGGGCTTATATGCCCTTGAGATGCTCCATTTTCTGGAATTCAATTTGTTTCTTGGAAAATTCTGTTTTGACTTAGGAAAAGCTGACTGTTTGAAAAGTTTCCTTAAAATACTAATTAAAAATATATGGTTTACCTTTTTTTATATTGATCTTGTTTTAAATATCCAGTCCTAGAGAAAGAGCCAAACATGAATAAAGTGGTGAGCCATGTGGGAGATCCAATAAGAACACAGTCAAATTTCAAGTTAAGAATAGACGAAATTGAGGGCCGCCTGGGTGGCTCAGTCTGTTAAGCGTCTGCCTTTGGCTCAGGTCATGATCCCAGGGTCCTGGGATCGAGCCCTGCATCGGGCTCCTTGCTCAGCGGGGAGCCTGCTTCTCCCTCTGCCTCTGCTGTTCCCCCCTGCTTGTGCTCTCTCGCTCTCTCTCTGTGAAATAAATAAATAAAATCTTAAAAAAAAAAAGAATATACGAAATTGATAATACTCAGTATTCAGTTCTCCTGAACAGATTCTGGGAATCCTGAATTAACTTAGGTACTGTATGGCCAAGAGTCAGAACCTGACTTTTACCAGGAGACATGGTAAAAGCAAGCAGGAGATTGTTTCCACATAGTATTTTAAGATACGTAATTTACACATTTAGAAAATTAAGTCTATATTTATTGAAGCACAGCTAAGTAGAAAAATTCCTTTTTTCAAATTTTTTAAATTTGAATTCAATTAATTAACATATAATATATTACTGGTTTCAGAGGTAGAGGTCAGTGATTCATCAGTCTTATATAATACCCATCATGTGCCCTCCTTAATGTCCATCACCCAGTTACCCCATCCCCCACTCCCCTCCCCTCCAGCAACCCTCAGTTTGTTTCCTGAGATTAAGAGTCTCTTGTGGTTTGTCTCGCTCTCTGCTTTCATCTTTTATTTTTTCCTCTCTTCCCCAATGTCTGTTTTGTCTCTTAAATTCCACCTCTGAGTGAGATCATATGATAATTGCCTTTCTCCGATTGACTTATTTCGCTTAGCATAATACCCTCTAGTTCCATCCACATCATTGCAAATGGCAAGATTTCATTTTTTTTTTGATGGCTGAGTAGTATTAAGTAGCAAAATTCTTAACTGGAGAAAATAGAAACATTCATCCCTGCTTCTCGCTTTTCTCTCCAACCTCACCTTCATTCCCCTTTCCCCTCCATCTGTATGTATTCTCTCAAAATAGGTATTTTGGGGTTTAGTGTGTATCTTTCTGTGATTTGGGATTTACATAGAAGATATTGGCACATGAAGGTATTTCCTTCTACTGCCTCTTTAGTCGCTTGTTTTTTAAGATCTGCGCACTTGGTTCTGAGCGCTGCACAGTCCTTCGTGCAGACGTTGGCCATATTTCTCTCTTCACCCTCGAGTAATGACCGGTCACGCCGCTGCAGTGACAACAGATATGCCAACCCAGTCACTGAAACGGTAACACCAACGTTTACCTTTTTTAATCGGGCTTCGTGTGTCAATTTGGTGTTTCAGTGCAGCACTGAACAATTTAGCAACAACATGTAAGCAACTAACTTAATTGAAATACGGAATTTATATGGACAGATAGACACCAGAGAAACATGTATATTTAATCTGCTTGCTTGAACCTGGAGAACCATCATTTATTCAGAACTATTTCAAAGAACTAAAAATCAACAAAATCAACCTGGTGATTTTGTTTAGGAAAAGATTAAATGTGACCCAGTGGCAGACGTCGGCCCCAAACAAATGTCTGTCATCTTTGTGATACACAGCTCCAGGAAAATATTATGATAATCCATCTTGCTATGTAGTATTTCAGGTTACGTGGTGAGCCTCTGAGCCTTCAGAGCAAACAAGTGTAAACTTAGACGATGTCCTTTGCATTAGTGGTGAGACAGCTTGGCAGATGGGGCAGAAGCCAGGAAATCCACTTTGTGTCCTGTGCAAGCTCCCAAGTTAGAAACATGGCACCATAGGCCTTCTGTCACTGATACTTTGTTCCAGCCACTAGGCTAGGAAACCCCATCACCATACAAACGCCATGTTCATTCAGAATGATTCCTCTTTGCTACAGAGCCTGATGATTTTGATTTCCCCCCCCGCCCCCCATCTAAACGCTTCTTCCTGCAATCCAAGACCTCGCTGGGCTGAGCCCACAATTTTCCACTGTTAAGGACACTAATGAAGTAGCATCCTACACTCTCGAGGGCCTGGACTCAGCCCAGCTTCACCACTTCTTAGCTGGACAACAGTGAGGATGTTGCCTGCACTCTCTCTTCCTTTACCGTTGGCGGGTCTGCAAAACAGGGGCACTGATCCGTCCCTGTGCCTCTGGTATTTTGTGTGGGGATTACGTGAGATGAAAGATGGAAAACACTCGGAAGCATGGCTGGCACATGGTGACACTTGCTGAATGTTGTCACCGAATCCACCAGATCTTCCTCTCTTGCAGTCCCTCCCAGAAGCAAGGTACAAACTGCAGCTTCCTGGTTCTTTTGTGCTATTTCTCTACCCAGGGTACATTCCTTCTTTCTCACCTGCCCATCTAAGTCCGCCTTTTCTTGCTCTTTCCCTGGCAATGTCTCTGTGCGCCATCCCCCCTTCACTGGGCACGGCCCCACGAACCTCCCATGCTGCCTGTTGTCCCCCCCACCTGGTTCCCACGTGTTCACTTTGTCCCCTACAGGACACTGGAGGCTCTAGAAAGCAGAGGCCTTTCTTGGCTTCTTCTTTTGTCCCATGGGAAAAACCCCTCTTGGGTGTCCATAGCAGGAAGAGTTGTGCTTTGACTAAACCACTGGTTTAGTTTTGAGCTCACAGACCCCAAATCTGCTTGTGTTTCTGTGTCCGCCTTTGCGTTGACTGCTAGAGAGCTCAGAGACAGGCTTGAGGCTGACACTTAGTTGGCTCACTGTACTTCGTGACGAACGTTTTACATAAAAATATCACACCATCATCGTGTTATTTTTTCCATATTTCCCCATGACCCTGCCTCATCCACTGTTTAATCCCTGTTATCTTATATTTATTTTGTGAGCATCATAAATCCTTTCAGGAATGAAGTAGAGCAAAACAGTCCATATTTCAGTTGGAAGCAGTATGGAGGGAAGGTAGGGCCTCGGACTGTTCAGGAGACAAACCTGGGGTCAAAGCCACTCCACTCCTCACCCTCGGAGCGGCTTTGGGCAGGTTATGTCCACTCTCCGAGTCTCCATTTCCTGCCCGTTTGAAGAGAGAAGGAACCTCCCCCTCGGGGTGCTTGTGCTATGTCAGTGAGATCATGACCGTGATGTGTCAAATGCTGGACCGGGATGTCGATGCGGCCTAGTAGATACTAGTTCATCTGCATCTTCCAGGGTGTCTTATCCTGGTGAACAGAGATTTCTAAATTAATTGATGCTTCATTGATAATACAAAATATATACTATGTTTAGGAGGTGTGAGTCGATTCCAGCACCTGTGGGAGCTTCTTCCCTCAGAGAACTGAAGCCCTCACCAGTTTGTATAATGAGGAAATGCCCAGAGGCATCTGGGAGGATTATGCCCATTCCCCATCTCCAACTTGGCAAAAATCACCCTAATGGACAAAAGGCGCTCAAGGGCGAAGATGCAGCTGTAGCTTATGATCTTGGCTGAAGTGGGGTTTCCTCTCTCTTAGCGGTAAATGATTTCTGATCACTACTATCACTTCAAGACTCTGGAGTCCCCGGGGTGAGATTTTATCTGACAAAGGCTCCCTGGTGTCTACTTTTGCCGGCGGGAGGTCAGAATTCCCTGTGCTGGCCTTGCTGGGACTGGGAATCCTTCGGGGGATGAGGCATGGGTCCCCTGTCTAACCTTGCTGTTGGCCTCTTTTTCCCCATTAGCCTTGTGGCGGCGCCTGGGAAGCTGCATCCTGTGGAAAGACAGAAGATCAGATGACGGCTTCTGGTCAGGCTCGAAAATATGTGAATGCCTTCTCAACCCGGACTCTGGTCATGTGAGACATTTCTAGACAAGCATTATGGTTTTCAGAACACTTCAAGTTGACTTGGGATATATCATTCCTCTACATGAGACTTTTCATGAATGGGAGAAGAGCCTATTTTTGTTGTGGTACAACAGTTGAGAGCAGCACCAAGTGCATTTAGGTGGATGAAATCTTATGGGATTTCACCCAACTAAAAGGATTTTAAAAAAATAAATAAATAAATAACAGTCTTACCTAAATTATTAGGTAATGAATTGTAGTCAGTTGTTAATAATCTTAATGCAGATTTTTTTAAACATAAAATGATTTATCTGTATTTTAGAGGACCAACGGACCAGTATTTTTTCCTGTGATGAGGTTTTTTGAAATTTTACACACACAAAAAAAGGTACTCCAATATATCACTTTTCTCAATCACTAAACACGATGCATTACTGTAAATGTTGGCTTAATACCATGGGATCATTAATCAAGATCGTAAATGCTCATTTATGGTTAATAACATTGGAGGTACATTTATTGTACTAAACCATTTTATGAGTTTTTTTGTTAGCTTGCTTTAAAAATTATTACTGTATGAAATAGTTTTATAAAAAAATTATATTTTTATCAGTAATTTAATTTTGTAAATGCCAAATGAAAAAATGTGTTTTGCTGCTATGGTTTTAGCCTGTAGACATGCTGCTAGTATCAGAGGAGCAGTAGAGCTTTGGATGGAAAGAAAAGAAACTTGGTGTTAGGTAATTGACTATGCACTAGTATTTCAAACTTTTTTATTTTTTATATATATATATGTACTTTTTTTCCCCCCCTTTTGTAATACATTGGAAAACTTGTTTGGGAGATTTTGCATTTGTTGTTATTGTTTTTTATTTTTTTATTTTTTTATTTTCTTGTTATTGTTGGTTTATAAGAACATGCATTGCACTTCTTTTTTGGGAGATCTATGTTGTTGATGTCCTGTGTTTTGTTTTGAGTTCACTCTCACTATTCTTTAATTCAGGGGTTATGTGTTTGATCAGCGTCCCCCATGGTTTCTGAGTGTATGGGCTCAGAACTGCTGTACAGAGCCTGTGTTTGCCGCTGGAGTCAGGAGATTAGGGGTGCCTTAAGAATATTTGGTGCACGATGTCTGGCACTGAACTTGGAGATGACAGTGTATTTACTGCCTTGTAGAGAAATAAAGCTGTGTCCTTATTTTACTTACTTTTGTTGTCTCTCTTGTGATTGTGGATGATAGTCATGCTTTTAAGAAAATGGAGTGAATTCAAAACATTTTCTTGTGTTAATAATTTGTGCACCATCTGAACTTCATGTGAAGGAGCCACGAATCCTTACTTTAGAGAAAGAAGAACAAGAGAACCAAATTCAGTAGTTGACAACATAATCATGAGCAGAGGGACAACTGGGAGGAATCCTGCAGAATGTGTTAGGGTTCCAGCAGCATTTGAACTGGGATAACAGGTACTGATACCACGGATGAGGGCGGGGGGAGGAGGACCACAGGGTTGGTGCATGGAGAGGGAAAGTCATGGAAAGCAGGAGCCCTAGAGAGGAGCCATGACCTTTGGGGACCTCACAGGGAGAAAGCCAAGGGTAATGCCTGACTTCTTTACTTCCATCCCTCCCATCTCTGTCAAGGGTCCTCATTCACAGAACCAACTAGAAGCTAGAGGGCAAGGGAGCCCCTGGATGTAAGGCCAGTCAGCCTGTGAGGGCAGAGCCAGAGGACATTTATCTGTTGGGGCAAGAGTAGGGCATCCCAGCTGAGTCACCCATGAAGTTTACCTCCCGGTATTAGAGATGGGTCTCCACTGCTCTCCATCTCTCAGCTTGCCATTCTTTTCCCCATGCTACAATGGACCTCTCACACAGCTTCCTGATGATTTGCTCTAGTCACCCTTGTCCAGCTCGGACTTGGCATTCTCACTTGGCATGATGCATGTGGTGCTCCTAGAGCCAAGGATTTATGACCCCAATCACGAGTCTTTAAGACTGTCTAGGAAAAAAAAAGGAAGAAAGAATAAAAAGACTGTTTAGTATTCTTCAACTATCTTTCTGAGAGGTAATAACACATCATCTCAAAGACAGTGTTTTTATATTCATGAACTCTCAGAGTATATTCTAGGTGCTGACTCTGCCCCTTACTTGCATCCAAATCTTCGACAGGTCACTGGCCTTCCTGAGACCTTTTTCTTCATCTGTGGCATGAGTTCGTTCCTACAATGAAATCGTGTGAAGTAATCCACTATCCAAATGATTGCAATTACATGTGCTTTCCATAATTAAGTAATGCATGCCCTGTTGTGTGTCAGATGTTCATCTGACGATGTGCATTGCTGATTATAGAGTTAAACGTAGAGGTCGGGTTATAACTCTTGAAATAAATTAATGGCAAGAGTGAATTCAACATTTTACAGAACCGAAATAAATATTTACTTTTCCAACAAGTACGTGACCTAATAACTAGAAACTAAAAACCTGAACTAAATGAAAAACAGTGTAGATTTAGGTTTTATGTATAAATACTCACACTCCTATAACACCCATTTCCTAAGCATCTCTAAGACATTTATTTGTCCTGTCCTTGTTTTTAGCCATCCTCCTCTCTCTAGCAGAGCTTTAGGCAGGAAAATGGAAATGGCGTTTCTTACTACTTCAAGGAAAGTTTGTCCTTTTGAGTTCCTGTGTGTAAAGCTTTAGTCCACATGTGCACATCTGGAGAACAGGAGAGATGCCGAGAAATTCTGATTTGTCTCCCGGCTGATCATGGGATTAATAATTCAAGATGAGAAAGAAGTGTGAGGAGAAATTTCTTTGTTTCTTTGGAAATTATAAAATATTAGACCTGGAAGGGACTTTAGACATCATAAGGGGCTGCCCCCGTTTTGTCACTCTTAAAGCCCAACCAACTGGTCTGAACTGAATTCAGACTCGGCCCTTTACCAGCTCTGTGACTTTGTATAAGTTTTACTGAATCTCTCCAAGCTTCACATTACTAAGAGTGTATTTTACTTATATTGGACATAAAGGTCCATCTCAAGGTTGTTGGATATTTTGAAGATGACATGACAGAGTAAATGCATGCTTGCATCTTTGTAAGATGTTGCAGTGCCCACTGATTGGGTAAGTGGCCATAATGACTGATGATCAATCAGAGAAAAAAACATGTCTATTACCTAGCAATGGAGAAGTGAATAGCACTGAGACCCATGTCCCTGATTGTGTTAAATCTATTCTTTGTATGCAAACTGACTTTAAATCTAAATTATATCTTCTCAAAATGTTCCTAACCATTCTAAGATGTCGTTATTTAATATATATTTCCCCTTCTTGTACAAATGTTTGTAGGAAAAATGGGGCATATTTTCCCTCAAACTTGTTGGTTTCTAATCTGAAAAAAAAAACCAGTAAATAAAATACGATGTGCAGGTCTCTTGCACCGCACTTAAAATACTTACAAGCTTGTTGCTTGTTTTTCTTCTCTAACCTTCACTACTATAAATTTTTTTCCCTATTCACCATCTTTAGAGAGCAGAATGAAAAGTAAGTCAGCTAAAATGCAAAGTTCTTTTTTGGGGTGCCTGGTTGGCTCAGTCGGTAGACCATGAGATTCTTGATCTTGGGGTTGAGTTCAAGCCCTATGTTGGGTGTAGGGATTACTTAAAAATAAAATCTTTTAAAAAATAAATAAAAAGTAAAATGCAAACCTCCTTAAAAATAAAATTGCTTTGTATATAATTATATATAGTAACTTTGGGAACTACAGCAAGATGAAGCTGAACTAGAAATCTTAAGGAAACTTAGTATTTTGGTAATAAATAAGCAATAATTCTTTTTAATTAACACTCAATGCAAATATTCTTGATGTTAATGTGGAAATTGGAGAGGTTGATATTTGCCCTATGGACCATGTTTATTCAATGAGCACCTATTGTGTGCTAAGTGCTACCTTTGAGGTTGGGGTTAGAGCTCAGAACATCAGAGCTGAAAATCCCTGCCAGATGGGAGCTTACATTCTGGAAGGAGATATAGATATGAGTCAGTGGATAATTACAGTAGAGTCTTATCCAGGGTAAGAGAGACAACAAGAGAGCACTAGATCTAGACTTGGAGGAGCAGCACAGCTTTCCCACAGAATGGGCATCTAGCAGGACTGACAGATAAAGCCAAGCTAGGGCAGGGCTGGAGTTGGAGGGGGCATTGGGAGGAAGGTAGCATCTAAAATTTCCTGGAGAAAAACACCCAAATATAATGACTTGTCTTACTTTAAATTCATGATGACAAACTGCAAAAGGGCACTCTGAGGCAATTCTACTTGAGGATATTCTCTAGCATATTCTTTGTCTTTGCTCAGGACATCAGTGAGAAAATAGAAGCATCCACCTCCCCACACCAAAACCATCTGTAGACCGGCCTATGTGCCAAAGTCTTTGCATTTCCTCCTAACATGGACAAGCACTCCCAGGGGCAATCAGGGGCCAGCCCTTCGGTTGGGCCTCTGCAAGCTTGTATCCTTGTACCCTCCAGGGCCTCATCCTGCAGATAGGATCTTTCTCCTATATCATAATGTCTTCCTCTCTCCTGAATCATTCTTATCACATTAATATGGTCTACATCTCCCAGCAATAATATCACCATCATACAGCCCCATTTATCTGCCCTTCTCAGCAAAACTACTTACGGGATCTGCTATGGTCATGGCCACCACTTCCTCATGTTGCCTTCTCCAGCAGTCCATGTTGCATGAACTTTCACTGCCTCCACTCCACCAAGCTTGCCCTTGTCAATGTCACCGATGGCCTCCATGTTGCCAAACCTTGTTCTCGCTTACAGGCCTCGTTTTACTTCAGCTACTGGCAGCCTTCAACAGAATTGACACTCCCACTTTCTTGAACCACTTTCTCCTCTTGGCTTTAGGGCACCACTCTCCTGGTTTCCCTCCTCCCTCCCTGGTTTCCTCTAGTTAAAGACCAAAAATTCAACGAAAAAAAAAAAAAGGCACTAATTGACTTTCTTCAAACAAATAGAAGGGAGCTCCAAGGAGCTGTGCCAAATAGAAAGCTTTTCTAGGCAGAAGCGGATGGGGGCGGGGGTTGTGGCAGGACAAAGAAGTTATTAGCAAAACTTGTTTCAGGCAAGGTCATCTTCCCTTAAGGGGAGAGGCAGGAGGTCTCCTCATGCAGGTGATGCAGATGACCTCATTGATCCAGAAACTCCAGACTGAGTGGTTTAAAATTCCACTCTGGGGAGAGGTTGACACTGCAATGAGGTTAACTATTAAGTCTTGGTGGGGCTTAGCGTAAGTGACTCCATTTTGGACCTGTTGTTTCTTTTTAACACAGTTTGATACTCTCCACTTGGCTTCCAAGGGGCTCTTTCCTCCTTCTTCTCCATCATTCTTCCCAAGGGACTTTATTACTGCTGCTGCTCTAAGTATCATCTTTATCTTTAGCCCTGAGCCCCTTCCAGAACTCCAGACTCCTGTGCCCTCTTCCATGTTAACATCTTCCCCACATAAATGTCTTAAATTTAGTATGAACAAAAGGAAGCTCATAATCACTCAATGCTTCTATTTTTCTCATTTGTAATCATTCTCACTTGTAGCAATTAGCCTTCCTTTCTTCATTTCTCAAGCCAAAAATTCAAGTGTCATCCTTGATTTCTCCCTTTACCTTATCAGCCTTCCTTATACCCTATTGCTCAAAGGGACCCAAGTACTCTACCTTCAGAATATACCACCTTAAACATGCCACACTTCTCCACTGTCAGTAATGATATTGGTAGTAGTGACACAATGTATGTTAAGTGCTCATGATATGCTAGAAAGAAGGGAGAGGGAGGGAAAGGTTCTGGCAGAGGGAAGAAGAATGGTGATGCTTGAGAGGTCAGAGTGAGGGGAAAATGAAAGGGAAACCTAGGGGCCCAGGAAAGATATGGGGCCAGCGTGAGAAGCCTATAACCTCCCTCAAAGAGTTTGAGCTGTGTCCTTAGAGATACAGGGAGCCATTGAATATTGAATTTCCCTGCTTTAGGCAGGGAAATAAAATAATTTATACCTATCTTACATAAATAATTCTTTTCAAATCCCTTTTTTACAGATAGCATAAAATGAAACCTCAGGTTAGCCAAGCCAAATGATTGCAGGAACTGAATATTATACTTAGTCAATTAGATTTTACACAGTACATTTCCTACTGTGTCTTAATTTCAAAGGAATGTGCTTTAATCCCAGAAAATCTTATTGAAAAATACTTTTTGCTCTGAATTTCATAAAGGCTATTTTCATATTTTATAGTATATAAAGTAATTAGTATAGGAAAATTTGCATAAAACACTTCTCCTTTAAGAGCAGTACATTTTCAACCAATAACCAATAATTTATCTAAAACTTTCCTTGTCATTTTCAAAAGCCAAATCTTCCAATGAATTTTTAAAATATGGTATAATTCTTGCCCATTAAGGAATCCTGACAATATTTGTTCTTGAAGGTGTCCTCAGCTTACTTATATATTTATTTTATTTTACTCTTTAATCTAGAACACATTCATATAGTCCAGTGATTTTCAGGCTTTTTGGGGCATCAGAAACATACTGGGAACTTGTTTAAAATGGAGATTTTTGGCCTCACTCTCAGGGATTCTGATTCATAAGTCAGGTGTTGACCTAGGAATGTTTTCACAAGCTTCCAGGTGATTCTAACGCAGGTGATCCAAGGGGACCACACTAGAAAACGCTGCCTTAGGAAAAACCTTTGATTCCCACAAACCTTGTGGGCTTTCCTCATTACAATCCCCATGGATTTCAATTCCTGTGGAGCCCATAATTCTTCATTAAAATGCCCATTGATCTATAGAATATTAGAAAAATACTAAGCCCATAACTATAAATAGAGTTTCTTAAATCCAGAGAATCATTATATTACAGATATTGGTCATTGAGGCTTAACTTGGCTATCAGATCCATCTTTTGTTTGATTTTTACAATATGTGGTGAAGGATAATTTTATAGTATGTCTGAATCTCTTTAATAATATGGCTCTATTGCACACGATCTATCAAAAGGGAATTTATAGCTCAAAAAGTTTAGTTTATAAACAAAATACAAAAACACCATTTCCATCCAGAAGTCCCTTGTTCTAAACCAGTCTCTAATCAACTTGCCGAACACTTGTTCAAGTCACTTTACACCTCTGTACTTTGGGATTTCTATTTAAATGGAGGAAGTGTTTAATCTTGTATATAGTTACAAAGCACACAGAGGTTGCCGGATCAAAGACAAATAAAATTGAAGGAAAGCGTCAGTAGCCCAAAGACACTGGAATACTGAGGATAGAATGGTGAGATTTTCCTGCTGGAAAGTATCCTCTGAAATGAACCTATAAGTTAACAAATTATCCTTAGCCTGTGTTTGGGGGCAGATGTTAAAGATAGAGCTAGGGTTTGTTTTCACTCACTTTTCTAAAGAATGCAAATCCATCCACCTATAATGTAGTGATCCCAAATACCTGATTATGGACAGACTCCCTGCCTTCCCTTCCATGGTTGGTTTCCAAGTCAGTGTCAGCTGTGACCAAGTGGACAGTCTGAAGCACACTGGGATGGTACTCAGCAGCCACATGGCTTGACTTGCATCATACCAAATGCATTTCCCTCCCCAGTTGCAAATCTGCCAAAATGAGAAGACATTAGAAACCTGTATCCTGGTTAAACGTAGTGAATGGAAGACATAAACTAATGCCACTCCATCAGGAAATTCCACCAAATGACAATGAACAGGGAAGTAAGGAGCACAAATATACAAGTCAAAGAGAAGAGAAAACAACAGGTAAGAGATTTTTGGCCAAGAACCTAAATTATTTATTCTACAAATATTTATTGAGTACTTTCAATTCAAAATTCTATAAACCTGATATATATATAATTTTCAAATTACTGGCAGAGAAATATTGTCTTGGACAACCCCCATAAGTACTAAGAAAATGGTCTGTTTCAGATTTGCTATTTTATCGGCCATATTTCTTTAAGACTAAATGTCCATTTTCATGTTTTATCCTCTCTGACATCAGGTAAGTCTTTAACATAGCCTGATTTTTCTTGCTGTGAAAATTGTTATTAAGCCCATAGGGCCTTATACTTGATGACGCCATAAAACAAAGGAAGAGCTTAGAACTTACAAGCAGAAATTTCCAAAAAGACTCCCTAACTTTTTAGGGGCACCTGGCTGCCTCAGTCGGGGGAGCACGCAACTCTGGATCTCATGGGTGGTGAGTTCAAGCCCCATGTTGGGCACAGAGCTTTAAAAAAAAAAAAAAGCCTCCCTAACTTTTTAGTTATGAATTTTTAATAACAAAATCCACAGGTGTTCAGCCCCCACAAATGTTGTCCCCTTTTTGTAGGTACCTCAGAGCCACATGCTTAACTGTGGCTCCTGGCTTGAAGCACGTCTAAACCACCCCAGGCTGGGAATCCCCTTTTATCTTCAGTGTCTGACCCAATGCCAAACGTATAGAAGGTGCGTACTACATATTTGGCAAACCCATGAAAGAATGTGAGTCAGCATCCCTGCATGGTCTCATGACCTACCTGTGAAAATGGTCAACCACTCCATCTCTCTGGGTCTGTGTTTGCTTTGCTATAAAATGAATATGGATAAGCTAAGCTATAGACTCCTTCCCACTCTACCTATCTCTGAGTAGGGGAAGTTGTTAAGATGCTGCACATGAGAAACTACAGTGGTTTTAGAGGATTTATTTGACAGGCGTATTGTTCATGAAAGTAATGCATTTGATAACTCCTGGCTGAATTATGCCTCCCCCTACATTCCTATGTTGAAGTCCTAATCCCCAGCACTTCACAATGTGACTGTATATAGAATAAGGACCTTTAAATGGGGGTAATTAAGGTAAAATGAGGTCATATATATAATCGATGTCCTTAGAAGAAGAGATCAGGATACAGACACACACAGAATGACCATGCGAAGACACAGAAGAAGACAGCCACCTACAAATCAAGGAGAGAGGTCTTTAAAGAAATCAACCCTGCCAACACCTGGATCTCAGACTTCCAGACTCCAGAATTATGAGAAAATAAATTGCTGTTGGTTAAGACACCACTCAATGGCACTTTGATATGGTAGCCTTAGCAAACAGTACGATAATATTTGCTAATCACCAGTTGTGTAAGAAAAGGAGTCTCTATACTTTGGGGCTCCTCCCATCTCTGTTCCCAAACCTCGAAATTGCTGCTTAAATGAGAGTCCTTCTATTCCAAAGAACTCAACAATACTCTGTTGTGTCACCTAAAAACTCTTGATATATGGAAGCTCTCTGTGTATTTTATAGCTAATTTGTGTAACTTTACTAGAATCAACTAACCAGCTGTTTCATCGTGCAAAAGTCTTAAGTCTACTCGAGCACTCGTATGAAAAATCCGTATCACAGAACAAGGGTTGGCAAATTATGACCCCTGGCCAAATCTGGCCCACTGCCTGTTTTAGTAAATACACTTTTATTGGAACACAGCCACGCCCTTTCATTAACGCTTTGTCTGTGGCTGGTTTCCCACTACAGTAGCAGAGCTGAGTAGTTGCAAGAGAGACCACATGGCCTGCAAAGTCTAAAGTATTTATTATCAGGCCCTTTATAGGAAAAGTTCGTGACCCTAGTCGTTGAGGAAAAGTGATCGAAAATCACAGTAGCAGGGCACCTGGGTGGCTCATTCAGTTAAGTGTCCGACTCTTGATTTCAGCTCAGGTCATGATCTCAGGGTTGTGAGGTTGAGCCCCACATCTGGCTCCGGGCTCAGCTGGTAGTCTGTTGAGATTTTCCCTGCCTATCTCCTGTGCCCCGCCCCCGCTCTCTCTCTCTCTCTAAAATAATAAATAAATCTTAAAAAAAGAAGAAAGAAAATCACAATAGCCATTCTATTATTAATGGTGAAGATAATGGATTCTGCTTCAGTTAGACTGACTTTCTGATTTCTCCATTTCCTGGGCCCTTTTGTTGGCTACATGCCGTGCCTGCTTTTGTTTGGGAGTTGAGAATGTCTAGCAGGTTAAACCATATACACCTGCCAACATTTGACAGATTTTGACCTACAAATATGGCAACTTCATGTGACTCAACCTAATACCTCAAGCTCCTTCAGCATGTTCAGTTTCAATTCCCCATTCCCTTTGTAGACTTCCAACTACTTTAGGGGTTCTCAACCTTGGCTACATATTAGAATCACCTGCAGAGCTTTTAAAACATTAATGCCTAGGCCACACACAGAGCCGGTTGAAGCTAACCCTCTAGGGGAGGAGCCCAGCATCTGGTATGTTGGATGCACCCCAGGTGATTCTAATGAGCCATCAGGCTTGAGCACCACTGAGCTACCAAGAGCTTTTGGCAATACGTAGGTGCTGGGCGTTATGGACACCTTCTACCTAGATAGAAGAATGTGGACAATTGTAATGACTGATGGGGACAACCACTCTCGCAAACCTAAGCCTGCATCAGTCACCTGAAGGGCTTTGTGAAATCACAGACTGTGGGGCCCACCCCCAGAGTTTCTGATTCTGTAGGCCTGGGGTAGGGCCCGAGAATTTGCATTTCTAACAAGGTCCCAAGTGATGTTGACAATGCTGGCTCAGGATACACACTGTGAGAACCACTGTTCTATTAGTATCTTCCGTGGGCATAGTGCTTTGCTCAGAGGAAGACTTTCATGAATGTTTGTTGAACAGAAATGAGAGAATTGTGGCAGAAGGAAGAAAGCTAGTGACTTTTCTATGCTAGATTCTAGGGATATGGCAGGGAACAAGACAAGCAGCCTCTGTCCTCATGGAATTTATGCTCTAGGGAAAAACACAAAACTTGAGGGGTTACAAAAAAATACAAAAACACTAATTCGAAAAGATATATGCAGCCCTATGTTTATTGCAGCATTATTTTCAATAGCCAAATTATGGAAGCAACTCAAGTGTCCATCGACAGATGAATGGCTAAAGATATGGTATGTATATACAATGGAATATTACTCTGCCATGAAAAGAATGAAATCTCACCATTTGCAACAACTAGGAGGGATCTAGAGAGTATAATCCTAAGCAAAATAAGTCAGAGAAAGACAAATACCATATTATTTCATTCATATGTGGAATTTAAAAAGCAAAACAAATGAAAAAAGAAAAGACAAGACAAACAGAAAAGCAGACTCTTAACTACAGAGAACAAACTGATGGTTACCAGAGGGGAGGTGGGTGGGGCAATGGGTGAAATAGGTGAAAAAAAAGCCTCAAAAAAAAAAAAAAGAAAGAAAGAAAGAAAAGGAAAGAAACTATCAAGGGTGAATATAAATATTACAAAAGAAAAAGATGGAATACTGTTGCAGCACATTGAACTCCCCTGGCCTAACGGTTCCTGGCCCTCTGAGAAGCCCCTTTTAAATTCCATCTTGCTAAGTTTTATCATCACTAGGTCAGCTGGAATCTAAGAACAGAATACATTTGGGAAAATACATGGCGGGGGCAGGAGACGGAAGGAGGGAGGGAGGGAGAGAGAAATTGGGAATAAAAGAAAGCTGGTTGATAGATGAAAAGAAGAGCAAAACATGTGCTTGACCAGACTTCAGAACTGTTATCCTATGTTGGTCTTATTACCACCTCTATTAGTCAGCTTGGGCTGCCATAACAAAATACCACAAAATACCACAGATCGGGTGGCTTAACAGAAATTTATTTTCTCACAATCTGGAGACTAGAGGTCTGAGATCAGGGTGCTACCATGGTCAGGTTCTGATGAACATTCTCTTCCTAGCTTGTAAATGGCCACCTTCTCACTGCGTCCCTACATGGTCTTTGTGTGGCGTGCACAGATGAAGAGAGCAAGAGACTGACTCATCCTCCTCTTCCTCTTCTCATAAGGCTGCCAATCCTGTCAGATTAGGACCCCATCCTTATGACCTCATTTAACTTTAATTACCTCCTAAAAACCCTGTCTCTAAATACAGTCACATGGAGGGTTAGGGCTTCAATATAGGAAATTGGAAGGGACCCAATTTGGTCCATAGCAACCACATAAACATAGGCTTATTTCATCAACTAAAAATTACATCGCCTCTAATATAGCTAAGCTCCTAATACTTAGTAGGAGGAAAGACACGGAGGTGTGATTGAAGATGATGAAGCTCGTTCCTCTGCTCCTCTCACATACATTCAGCTTTTGGAATGCCGGGACACCTTAGAATGAGAGAAGGTCTCCATTTTCAGTTATCTGAACTGCTCAAGACTGAAAAGACCAAGGACACATTCAGACCCAGGCCTTGAGGAGAGCGAGATGGTTGTCTGGGATGTCACAGCAGTTGTGATGACCCAGTTGCTCCAAGTCGTCTTCCATTCCCACGGCTCAATTGCTGTTCTCTTCTGACCACTCTGGTTCTACAGTGTTTCCCATGACATGTTTTCCGTCCAGCCCCTGTCTACCACTCTTGCAATGGTTATAGCCTTATTTTATCTCCAGAACCTGTTAGGATGACATGATGGTTTTCATCCTGGGCATCACTTTTTAATCCTTTTCCATAGACTATTATCAGAGACCCTCATTTTTCAAGCCCAAATCCAAATAATCTTGTCCAGAAGGAAATCCATGAATAATGTACTACTTCGGGACACCTGGCTGGCTCAGTTGGTGGAGCATGTGACTCTTGATCTTGGGGTAGTGAGTTCAAGTCCCACGTTGGGGGTGGAGTTTTCTTAAAAAAAAATAATGTACTACACCAATAATAGAGTAGAATTTTTCCTTACTCTTCGCTCAGCAAGGTAGTTGCCTAAATTCCTCCAAAATTCCCTCTTTCTATTCCTCTAAGTGCTCCCCTCTGAGTGCTCTCTGGGTAGGTGGTAACAGTGTGAAAACATCTGTTAATCCCCAAACAGAGTGGTTGTGGTTTTAGCAATGAGAGGAAGAGTCACTGGGGTTTTACTTACTGGAGAAACTCCCAGCAGCCAGTCAAGCAGCCATAGAATTTCCCCCACCCAATTTACAAAAAAACTAGCAGCATACATTGGAATTTGTGGGGTTCCCTATGTCATAAATTTCAAATCCATTTGTAAGACTGGAATTTTCCTTTGGTTCAGTACTTGTATCAAGTGAGTGGAATAAGGCAATGAAGTAGCATGTTCCAGGGACAGAAAATCAATTATTGGGCTATGTGGGCATTATGGTTTTCAACAATAAGAGAGTATTTCCAGGTCCTCTTTTCCCAGCCCCCAAGCACCTATTGACTGCTCTTCCTCCTAATATCTAGCTGTAGCGCTCTTCTGGAGTTGCCTTGTCTCTTCTCTCCATACCTGTACATGTTTTTTAGTTTTCTGTGCTCAGGGGGCTTTACCCTTCATCTTGGACATCTGGGCCCTTGGGCAGAGTCACAAGGTGCTCTGGTCTCCTCTGCCTTTTACATTCCATGATTCCATGATTACTTGCCATGTCTTCTATTTTTGTTTATATCACTATTGAGAGAGAAGTCTCAGGAGGAAGAAGGAAGGAAAGAAAGAAAGAAAAAAAGAAAGAAAGAGAGAGAGACAAAGAGAGGGAGAGAAAGAAAAAGAAAAAGAAAGGAAGAAAGAAAGGAAGAAAGAAAGGGAAAGACCGGCCCAAAATATGACTCAGAATTAGAGCTGCAGTAAAGGAACATTCTCTGGGCCAGCAGGCAAGAGTTGCATTCTTGCCAACCCTTCCTATCAGCAGGCAGGCAATGCCTCCATTCAGACTATGTGAGTCATTTTGAAACTGATTGCAGTTGGCGCTTTTATTGGCATCCTTCCTTTGAAGTTGACTTTCAGATCATCCGTGGTTTTGTCTGCAGACCCTGGTGCCGAGGTGAAGTGACAAACTGCTCACAAAGCAATATTCTCCACAGTGTTTTACTCTGGACTACCAAACTGTCCGGTTAGAAGTGAATACAGAGGGATTGATTGGTGGATGGATAGGAAAAGGTAGGTGGATATGATAGAGCAAGTATTATAAAATATTAATTATAGAATCCAAGCAGTGAGCATATGATTATTACTTTAAAATTCTTTCAACTTTCCTGGACGTTTAAACATTCACAAATAAAATGTTTGGGGGAAAGGAATATGTCAACATCAGCAGTGAGGTTAGTAGTAGATTATAAACACTTGAAAGCTGAGCATGCAAGTAAGACTGTAGAGGTGGGTTTTTTAAATTAAATGACTTATTGATAGTTAATTATTTCCCTACTCAATATTTTTCAAATTAAAGACATAGATGTCATACAAGAAAAGAAGGGGTTAACATTTTGAACTCCTTACATGTAACATACTAGCAAATTCCAAACCACTAATCATTTATTAACACATGGATAAAAGCATAGCTATTGGTGTCAGATGATAATAGGAACATACAATGCCTTCCATTGGGCCAAGTTACTTAATCTCTCTGAGTCTTAGTTTTCTCAAGTATAAAATGGGCTGGGGGTGGTGGTGAGGATTTGCACATCTTAAAGTTACAAGGTTCAAATGCTCTGTAAAGAATTAACTGCTCTGGAAGGGAAGAATGAAGGGGGGGAGGAAATCGGAGGGGGAGACAAACGATGAAAGACTATGGACACTGAGAAACAAACTGAGGGTTCTGGAGAGGAGGGGGGTGGGGGGATGGGTTAGCCCTGGTGATGGGTCTTAAAGAGGGCACGTTCTGCATGGAGCACTGGGTGTTATATGCAAACAATGGATCATGGAACACTACATCAAAAACTAATGATGTAACGTATGGTGATTAACATAACATAATTAAAAAAAAAGAATTAACTGCTCCTTAAAGGATAAAGCACCTTATAATGTTACTTATAAAAAGAAATCAACTATAAGAATTAAAAAGAACATGTTATTCCGATGTTTCAGACCAGCCCCTCAAAATTTGGCCAGTGCTATGTGAACAGCACCACTGGAGCATTTTGAAAGGTTGGAGGTCCAGGGACGCCTGGGTGGCTCAATCAGTTGGGTGGCCAACTCTTGATTTCGGCTCAGGTCATGATTTCGGGGTCCTGAGATGGAGCCCTGTGTGGGCTCCATGCTCAGTGGGGCATCTGCTTGAGGATTCCCTCTCTCCGTCTCCCTCTGAACCCTCCCCCTGTGCTCATTTTCTCTCCCTCTCTCTCAAATAAATAAATAAATCTTAGAAAGAAAAAAGGCTAGGGGTGCCTGGGTGGCTCAGTCGTTAAGCGTCTGCCTTCAGCTCAGGTCATGATCCCAGGGTCCTGGGATGGAGCCCTGCATCGGGGTCCCTGCCCAGCAGGGAGCCTGCTTCTCCCTCTCCCACTCCCCCTGCTGTGTTCCTGCTCTCGCTATCTCTCTGTCAAATAAATAAATTTTTAAAATCTTAAAGAAAAAAAAGAAAGTAAAAGGTTGGAGTTCCAGGAGACTCTCAATCCAACTCACCATTTTTCTTCTGAAGCACCTGGAACTCATCATACATTTAATGGGTTTTTTTTTCACTCTTAGAGGAAAAAAAAAGATGGAAATAAAATTTGCACAAAATTGAAACAAATTAAATATGTCAGGCTTGCGAAATTCCTGTGAGAAATTCTTGTCCCAGATCACTGTTTAATGTTGTACTATAGATCAGAGAGGGACTTGCCCTTCTAACTTGCATCAGAAGAGAAACGGGACTAGGATAGTAAAACAAAGCAACATAAAACTTAGTGTCTTAAAATAACACCCACTAGTTAATTGTGAACCTACATGTCTGCTGATCTCAGCTGGGTTTCCTCAAGCACCTGAAATCCAGCTCTGCTTCTGGATTTGGCCCCACAGGCTGCTGGGCTTGTTCACATGGTGGCTCAGCAGAGTTCCAAAAGAGCAGGCAGGTGGGCACAGTCTCTGGAGACCCGGGCTCAGAACGGGCATGATGTCACCTCTTTTGCATTCTATTAGTCAACATGAAAAGACATTTTTCCAAAGAAGACATCCAAATGGCCAACAGACACAGGAAAAAGTACTCAACATTGTTCAGCATCAGGGAAATCCAAATCAAAACCTCAATGAGATACCACCTCACACCAGTCAGAATGGCTAAAATTAACAAGTCAGGAAACGACAGATGTTGGCGGGGATGCGGAGAAAGCGGAACCCTCCTACACTGTGGTGGGAATGCAAGCTGGTGCAGTCATTCTGGAAAACAGTATGGAGGTTCCTCAAAAAGTTGAAAATAGAGCTACCCTATGACCCAGCAATTGCACTACTGTGTATTTACCCCAAAGATACAAATGTAGGGATCCGAAGGGGTATGTGCACCCCAATGTTTATAACAACAATGTCCACAATAGCCAAACTGTGGAAAGAGCCAAGATATCCATCAACAGATGAATGGATAAAGAAGATGTGGTATATATATATGATGGAATATTATGCAGCCACCAAAAGGAATGAAATCTTGCCATTTGCAATGACGTGGATGGAACTGGAGGGTATTATGCTGAGCGAAATAAGTCAATCAGAGAAAGACATGTATCATATGATCTCACTGATATGAGGAATTCTTAATCTCAGGAAACAAACTGAGGGTTGCTGGAGTGGTGGGGTTTGGGAGGGATGGGGTGGCTGGGTGATAGACATTGGGGAGGGTATGTGCTATGGTGAGCGCTGTGAATTGTGCAAGACTGTTGAATCACAGACCTGTACCTCTGAAACAAATAATACATTATATGTTAAAAAAAAAAAAAAAGAGATAGTAGGAAGGGAAAAATGAAGGGGGGGAAATCGGAGGGGGAGACGAACGATGAGAGACTATGCACTCTGAGAAAAAAACTGAGGGTTCTGGGGGGGGGATGGGTTAGCCTGGTGATGGGCATTAAAGAGGGCATGTATTGAATGGAGCACTGGGTGTTATACGCAAACAATGAATCATGGAACACTATATCAAAAACTAATGATGTATGGTGATTAACATAACATAATAAAATTTAAAAAAAAAACAACTTACAAGCTCAGCCTAGAGTCAAGGGGAAGGGAAATAGACCCTACCTCTTGATGGTAAGAACTACAAAGTCACATGGCAAAGGGAGCAGAATCATTGTAGCCATGTTTGCAAACAGTCTATCAAAACAATCAGCACCTGGATCACTTTTACTCTGGAAGATGCTACTAGAAGCATCCGCACATCTTCCCCTTTGAGGCCGATGTACAGTTGTGAACGAAATCCTGTTTCCAGATTGCCCATCAAAAGGTGAGAGGTGGGCACCTGGGTGGCTCAGTCGGTTAAGTGTCTGCCTTCAGCTCAGGTCATGGTCCCAGGATCCTGGGATCAAGTTCCGCATTGGGCCCCCTGCTCAGCGGGGAGCCTGCTTCTTCCTCTCCCTCTGCCCTTCTGCCTGCTTGTGCTTGCTTTATCTCTCTCTCAAATAAACAAAATCTTTGAGGAAAAAAAAGTGAGAAGCCAGAAACAAAGATATCTTGTGAGCTGTGAAAAACAAATGCAATGATATCTGAATATTTTACAACTTTATTTTGGGTGGAGAATAAAATAGCGATAAATAATCTCTTGGTGAGTCTCTGAGTCTCTTGATGTCATGAAATTGATGTCTTGGTGTCATGGTTTATCCTTAAATAATCAAAATTAGATCTAGCTCAGAAGAACAGTTACTCCTACATTTGACAGGAAAGCACTGTCTACTGTTTCTGAGCTCATTAACAGGCATGTGTAGGGGGCTCTCCAATAGGCTCTTGATAAATGGCTTCTCTCTAGGTGGAACTGCTAAAGGCCCAGGATATTTGGTCTCCACAGGCTTCCCTCAAGAGCTGTATTCCCATGGAATCTTCTAGATCCTTAGCTGGAAATCAGATTTCTCCCCTCGGCTCTCTCTTTTGACACCTATACATTTCTCCCTGTTACGGAGAATAATACATATACATAGCTCATCTTCCTCACAAGATTTTTTTTGTCACATCTTGTTTTTGTATTCATCTTTGTGTCTCCCTTAGCACGTTATGAAGTACCTCCTAGATATTGGAGCATAGCAGGGCTGCTATTTAGCTGCACTGGACATTCATGGTTGGTGTCCATTCTGATTGCTTAGTAACCATAATGCGCCTTTGATAAACACACACACGCATTACAAGAATCGGTGGACATTGAATTCATTATTATATACTCTAAAATACCCTCCTATTACAACATAACTAGATTTTATGTGTATTTTAAGACATACTTTTTAAATAATTGTTTAGCCTCACAAAAAAGTGGGAGGAATCCCCATGCTCCCCACTCAAGCTGCAGAAGACAATGACGAAGCATAGCAGACGAAATCCAAACAGCAAGCAGTAAACGACTCCAAAAGCTGAAGTGGCCCTCGGAGAAAATACTCACATCAGCTCTGGAATGTGGAAGCTTCCATATTAATCCAAGACCCCCAAAGGAGTCTAAAGGGCTTCTAAGCTGGTAGTCATGGTAGGCAGAACTCTAAAGATGCCCTCCACCCCCAAGATTCCTGTGCCCTAGTTATTCAATCAATCGCTAATCTAGGTGCTGCCATGAAAGGATTTTACAGATGTAACTGAAGTCCCAAATCAGTATTTTTTTATTAAAGATTTTATTTATTTATTTGAGAGAGAGAGCACAAGCAGTGTGAGGAGCAGAGGGAGAAGTAGATTCCCCGCCAAGCAGGGAGCCCGACGTGGGGCTCAATTCCAGGACTCCAGGATCATGACCTGAGCCGAAGGCAGACGCTTAACCGACAGAGCCCCCCAGGTGTCCCCCAAATCAGTCAGTCTTAATAAGTATTCAATTGTGGGCTTGACCCAGGTAGGTAAACCCTTTATTTAAAAGCAGATGGGGCATTTGGGGGGCTCCATCAGTTAAGTGTCTGGCTCTTGATTTCAGCTCAGGTATTGATCTCAGGATCATGAGTTCAAGCCCTGCATTGGACTCCACACTGGATCAGACGCCTACTTAAAATAAGTACGTAAGTAAGTAAGTAAATAAGCAGAGAAATTTCTCCAGAACATAGCAGAAAAGGGAGTGAGAGCGATCAAAGCATGAGGGGATTCAGACCCATTGTTGGCTTTGAAGACTAGGGGGGCCTCACAGAAAGACCAGAGAGAAGCTTCTAGAAGTTGAGAATTGTCCCCATCTGATAGCCAGCAAGGAAATGAGGACCTCCGTCCTAACCAATGATAAGGATCTGAATTGTGCCCAGAGCCGAGGTGAGCTTGGAAGCAGATTCTTCTCCAGACCCTCCAGATCAGAGCTCAGTCCAGCCAACACCTTGACTTCAGCCTGCCAAGCCTACGCAGAGAACGCAGGCAGGCCCTCCTGGAACCGCGGGCCGCCTAACTGTGAGCGAATCAATGGGTGTTGTCTGAAGTTCCTCCGACTGTGGTAACGTGGTCTGCAGTGGCATGAGACTATGCAGTTTGAAGGTGTGATGTGTTAGAGAAACGTCGGGGCGGGGGGTGTGTGGATATGAGCAGTCTCTTCTTGAGAACTGGCTAGAAGGAAAACTGTCATCAGGCAAAATCAAGTTTCAGTTAAGGCACAGAGATGGAGGCAGCATGCAAGTTTAACATGTGCTTGTCAAAATGAGAAGATGATATGATTAATAGAAAGATGCTGACAAATACCATTATCAAATGTAGGGACTTTCTTTCTTTCTTTTTCTTTTTCTTTCTTTCTTTCTTTCTTTCTTTCTTTCTTTCTTTCTTTCTTTCTTTCTTTTTTCTTTCTTCTTTCTTCTTTCTTTCTTTCTTCTTTCTTTCTTTCTTCTTTCTTTCTTTTTCCTTTCCTTCCTTCCTTCCTTTCTTCTTCCTTCCTTCCTTTCTCTATTTCGTAAAATCAAGGGATATGTAAATATGTTCACATTTTAAAAGACAGCTTTTCACAAAGCAGAAGATAACACAGTCAGAGGGAGGTAAAACCTCCCGGACCCCAAAAAACTCCCCAAACAACCAGCTAGAACTGTGGAGCGTACTGCCATGTTGAAGGGAGGATTCTGCCGGTCGGGGGGAGGAATTTCTCCCTGTCCCTCTCCTGCCCGACGCCATGGAAACCCTGCCTTCCTGCCTGCTTACCCGGGACAACAGTCCCAGGATATTCTCTAGTGTTTGCTGTGAGATGAAGGAAAGTGAAGGCAATGTCCCAGTAGTGCCCCCCAGTAGGCCCCGCTGCCCCCTGGCCTGGGTCTACGCACACAGGGCTACCTTGATGGTGGAACGGGGGTGTCAGAGGGCTCAGAGAAAAGTGGCGCATCTGAGCACAGGTCCAGGACAAAAACAATACATGTAGACCCTGTACATGGTGCTGCCACTATGGATCTGGGGGTGTGAGGTCACTTCATCTTTGTGAGGTAATGTACTGTGTGAAGCGTGGGGCGCAGGGCACTGGGAAGACAGGAGCTCTCCCAGCTGTCCTGTGAGAAAGGGTTTTCTTTTTTTTTTTTTTCATTTGGACACACATTTAGTCAGAAGAGAATTGACTAAAAATACATAAAATCAAGTAGATGAGTTATGGAACCAAAGGCATGATTCTATTGATCTTGCAACAGTATAAACATTTTTCCCTAATCAAGGAAATACTGCAGTCACTCAGGTATTTCTCAAAGTAAGATGATAGTTCAATGATACCATCTCTCCTTGTCCTGTCCCCTTGTTTTCATGAACTTTCTGTTCATGTGGACATTTGCACGGCGTTGAATATGTACTCTGCTTGGCACATACACTTTTTTTACTTCCTTATTTATGGACTCGATCCGTTGTGATTTCTATATTGGTAACTGTGCTTACCTGGTGGAAAAAAAAAATCCAAAACAAAGGTCCTAGGTACTGTTTTTCTCCAAAATTACCCAGAGATTACCCAACAAGGCAAGCACTCTTGCCAGGAGGAGTAAGAGACAACCTGTGAGCGGTTAATCCTCATAAAATCAGAAGCATCCATGCAATGCTAGAATCCATGAATGTGAACCCCTGAGATCAGGTATGAAGTTTTGGATAACTGTGCTGTTTTCCGTGGAGAGGGTCTTCAGCATTTGAGAGCACTCCGATCTCAGCAATATTAGTTGGGAATTTTTTAGATGCAAATGACAGAAACTGAATTTAACCATCCAAACCCACATTTTCTATCTCAACCACACCTTGGGGAGGGGGGCCCTGAGATGCCCCCGGGGACAGCTGGATGCAGGAAGGCACCACTTGGGCTTTCTGGGGGTCAGCTGCCTTCTCTCCAGCCCACAGCAGCTGCAGACTCTTCTTGGCAAGCTTTCTACTTCCCAGTTCCAGGTATGAAAAATCTCAGGGAGAGCCACTCACTGACCCAGCAGGAGTCAGTGCTGGTGCGGGTCAGGTTTTCTAGGAGCCGTGCCTGCGAAGAGACTGTTCAAGTCATTTTAATGAAGGTGCTCTCAGGAAAACAGGAACAGGGGGGAGCAAGATGGGAAAGGCACAAGAAACCAAATGGAAGTGTGATTTCAGGAGAGATTCCAGTTTCAGCCTGATCCCACGGGAAGCTCTGGGGCTCAAGTGGTGCTCAGAGTTTGTCCAGAGACACGATAAGTTTGCGGCGCTTTCAAACTCCCACACCAGCTGGTCACTGGCTAAATGTCACCCTGAGAAGCATCAATTCCAGATGCTTCTGCCTCCCTGCACTTGCTTGCAGGTGATATGGGAAAGCCAAGCATCTCCACCAGCTGCAGACAGACCTCAGAAGAGAGTCACAAATGGGAGCTCTTGGACGCAAAGTGCATCAAAGCCGGGCACAGGCACACGGAAGTAAGTCCCTGTAGCGATCGGTACAAAGAACCGAAAGTGTCTGTTCCACGAAGTTTTCCCAGAAGCAAGCACTACTGTCAGTGCCGTGGGATTCTATGTACCTTCAGTTGGTTCAGGGATTCTCCTGCTGAGGAGTCACCGTGGTCAAGGATATGGGATGCCATAAATGATGGCTGTTACCATTTAGACTTCATGATTAGAATTAGGGAAAGCGGGATCTCTCCCGAAGGAATGGGATAGACAGATGAAAGAGAATTGTCTTCTATAGCTACTCCCCAAATATTAACAACAGGGAAGCATTTTCAACTGGAATTCTGCAGATAACTTTGAAGCTTCAAAGAATCTTGATATTGAGATCTAAACTGGAATACAGTATTATAAAGGAGGCAACATTCTGTTCTTTCTGATGCTTGTTCCTTTAATGATATTTACTCATGGAGATGTCATTTATAGAGAAGGGCTTCTAATAAAAAGAAAAAGCTCTAGTGAATTTCAGAAAGCATTTATAAATAAAATGTATTCAAACTCACAGCGATGTTTGAGTAAAGACAGATTTATGGGGAACTGATCTGGTATCTTATTATCTGTTATCTTAATCTAAATTTCAGGAAATAGATTCTACCTGAAATTTGTTGTTGAAAGTATTTGATTTCCTGGAAAATGGTGTTTATAGTTAAGAGGGCATCACAGGTCTTTCTGATTAACAAAATTTTTTTCAGTTGGAAGATAAAGGTAAATACTATGACTTACAGTTGATTCCAAAAGACTCTACATTTCCAAAACAAAATATTGCTGGATATCACAAAGTAAGCGTTTCCTTAGCTTATTCAGAAATCTGTAATGAGGTAATTGTGATGAAAGATTCCCTGACAATTTGTGTAAGATTCCTGTAGAACACATCAAACACTATGGAAATCTGACAGAGGCTTGGATTTCACTGAGACCATTTTCACAGGGTTACAAAAGCTTCTTTCTAGTTTATAAAATGCACGGCCAGATGCACTAACACAGAGGAAAATGCAGTGCATTCGTAGAAAAATACCAGGAGGAAGAACCAAGAGTTTGATTTTATATCAGTGGCCATATAATGTCTGTTTTTTCATTTATTCTTGCTCTTCGGGGTTCTGGATTTCTTAATACCCTTTCTACCTTTCAAGACCCTCTCCCCTTGGACCCGATGCTTGACATTTTTCTCAGATATGGACCTGGACTCCTTTCCTTGGATATAGTTTATGTTGGCCTCTTAGTTCATGTCTGTTTCAGGCTGTTTTGAGCAAAAAGTCAGGGAACCCAGTTTGGCTCCAGACAAACTTTGCTAAAATATCTCATCATATGCCATCTTATCCCAAGTAATGTAAGAAATAATTTCTCAGGTTTAAAGAAATGCCATCAAATCCCAAAATGATGTTTTTAAATCTGATGATAAAACCATTTTAAATTTTATTTCAAAGGAGGAATAAATTAAAAAAAATCAAAGAATATTCTAAAAAAGAAAAAGATTAGGAAGGGGAGCCAGCAACAATAAATATATATGTAGCACTAGGTTGGGATAGCTTCATAGTAATAAGAACTTAATATATCACAAAGGATTTCTCATAAAATGGCCAGGAAGGAAATGGACAGAGGTCACTGGTTAGTGACTGGCAGAAAATCAGTTTATACTTGTATCACACACTATATAGTACATTAAAAAAAAAAAAGCCTAAATATAGAAAAAGAGTTGAATATCTAATGTCTAAATTCTGGATTATTTTATTAACCTTAGAAATAAATGATTGACTCACAAAAGTAGAAGTCAACAGATTTAGTTAAAGAGATTTTGAAAACATTTACATCTCCAAAAAAAAAATCTTTAACTAAAGTATAAAGACATACAAAGGCTGTGAAAAGACATATACAGCAAATATAATAAATACAGCAAATTCTGTTTTGTTTTGTTTTTTAAGTAGGCTCCATGCCCAATGTGGGGCTTGAACTCATGACCCTGAGATCAAGAGTTGCATGCTCTACCTACTGAGCAGCCAGGTGCCCCAAATACAGCAAATTCTCTATTATTTAAAGAATAAAAAAATCTAGTGGATAAATGAATGATTTGACCAGGAGGAAATATAGTTAACAAAAAGATTTAAAATAAGTAACCTTGCTAAAAACTAAAAATATACATAAAAGTAGCAATAAGGATTTTTTGGCAATTCAGACATACTTCACACTATTAGAAGAGGCCTATGGGATTGGATATACTCATCTATCCCTGCTGACAATGGGAATGGCTGCAAATATTTTGGAAAACAAGTTAGTACCACATATAAAAAATAATAAAAATCTTTGTTTGCATGGACACAGCAATCCCAGGTCTGAAAAAAAAAAAAGCCAGAATAAATAAGAAGCAGTAGGAATTTTTTAACAAGATTTTATTTATTTATTTGTTAGAGAGAGAGAGAGAGTGGCAGGCAAAGGGAGAAGCAGGCTCCCTGCTGAGGACTCCATCCCAAGACTCTGGGATCATGACCTGAGCTGAAGGCAGATGCTTAACCAACTGAGCCACCCAGGCATCCCAAAGCAGGAGGATTTATGATAGGAAGAAAGGAAGGTGAGCAGGAAGTTAAGAAGTAGGAAGGAAGAAGAGAATGAAGAAAAAAATAAGGCATTAATTAAATTATGGCATAATGCAGCCATTTGAAATAACATGAACCCTATAAAAAAGCAAGGAAAATGCTTACTATGTAATGTGTAGTAAAAGAAAGCAGGATGTGTCCTTCTGTACATATTAAATTAGCTACCAAGCAAAAATGAGGATGCATACATTAGGATTAGAAGGGAAATTTCAAAAGTGAAAATAGTTGGGATTTATTCTTCTTCTTCCACGTGTTCTTCCTGTGACTTTGTATCCTTACGACTAGTAATGAAGCACAGCTCATACTCAGGAGAAAGGCAACACTCTCAGTCATGGACATTTCCAGGCTGGCTGGTAGCCCCACTCTTCATTGTTCACAGGGAGGAGAGAGCAGCTTTGAACTGACCCTGGAAGTTTCTGGAAGAGGAAGAACAAAGAAAAGAATAGGGGGAAAAAATGAAATAGACTGCTTTATTTGCTTATTTTTGAAGCCACGAGATCCCTAACAGCATCCACTTTCTACATACGCACACGAGAAAAGATTATTCAGGTAAATGATTATTCATATTTTCATGCAAGCTTCAAAAAAGCACTTGATAAAAATCTTCTGAATTGGGATTGAGTATTTAGTTACTTATTGGGACTTTGTTGTATTGATCATCACCATCAAATAATAAACTATTTATTAGTCACTCCGTTGTACGGGCTGCTATACCAGCCTTTATCTGATAGCAATGCACTCCACCCTAGTTACAAAGACACTTTTTCTAAGAAAATGGGACAATCTGGCCTTTGGGCTGGCTTTCTCCCCCTTCACATCCACCTTACACTTGTCTGATTGCTTTGGTTCCTGAGTTTGGTCAGAGGGGAGGGAAGCAACGGGACCAAGGCCCCTGCCGTTGGTTTTTCCTGGCTTTCCTTTTTCATGATTCATAACAACATGGTGGAATTTCTCTATTGTTCGGTTGTCATTTCTAGGCTTTCCATTGCTGTCAGCCTGGCAGCCAAAAAAACCCCTCTAACAACCCAAGAAACCACTGCTCTGGCTTGGGATCAATGGGCCGCAGTGTTTCTGGGCTGACAACTTCAGGCGGAAGAGATGTCAGATTTACAACCATACCGGCTTTTGCCTCCTCAGCTGTGAAAAGCTACAAGACCCTGTTTCCTTTCAGTGCTTAAGCCCCAAACTACAACATAAGAAAAAGATTTCTATTTCCTGCCTCCCACTCCTATAGTTTCAAAACTGCCTTTTTTGACAGGTTATTAAAGATCTTTAAAGTTGAGATGTGGTGGTGGGGGGTTGTTGTTCTTTTTTTAAGCACTGACATCCATTGTTTTAGAATATCTTGAAAGGCTAGGTGTGCTTTAGCCTTCTGGGGACAGCATCCGATTGCCATAGCTCGGCCATGGTCTCCCAGAATGCAATGCCACTGGCCCTGAAAAGGAGCCTAGGGTGGGGAAGCCTGGGGTTGATAGTCAGCAAAGTGTTACTACAATAAGAATTTTGTATAAATAATTAACTCTGGACCTGAAAAGTACTTTTAGTGCCAATCTGGCTCATTCCTGACTCTTCAGTGGCTGTTCTATATTGTATAGCTGATGTGATTTGGTTCTTGGTAAAGAATTCACTCTTACAGAAACTGATAGGAACCGTAAACTGGAACAGGGCAAGGATCCTGTCAGGACAATTCTGTGGCCAGGATTACTTTATTTATTTATTTATTTACTTACTTACTTATTTTGAAGATTTTTATCTATTTATTTGAGAGAGAGAGAGAGAGATTGAGAGAATGAGTGGGGGGGAGGGGCAGAGAGAGAAGCAGACACCCTGCGGAGCAGGGAGCCTGACATGGGACTGGATCCCAGGACCCTGGGATCATGACCTGAGCCGAAGGCGGACGCCTATCTGACTGAGCCACCCAGGCGCTCCAAGGATTGTTTAAACTCAATATACATAATCAGTCAAAAAGATGAAAAATTGTGCTTTATATATAGAATATTGGATGCAACTCCTTGCCTGCTTCACTGAGGTAGTCTTTCGTATAAAAGTAGGTTTTTCATTATTTTAGTTCTTTTCCTTATCCCACATGTAAACGTTTCACAACATACCAGGTACTTCTAGGAGTGAGTACAGGACATGCGCATGACATGACATCCTGGTAACTTTTTCTGGTTGCTTTTTCAGTAGGGGCTGAGGAGTATCCATCTTCAGTTAGAATCCTGACATTGATATTCAGGCTTCCCAGACTCCAAACCCTTGTACTTGGAGTCACTGAGGCCAAGCTCTCTGCAAGGGAAAATCAGAGAAAAGGCCACGAAAGGCAAGGGTCCCTAGATCCACTCCCATGTAAGGGCCTATTTCTTTCTTTTTTTTTTTAACGATTTTATTTATTTATTTGACAGAGAGAGACACAGCGAGAGAGGGAACACAAGCAGGGGGAGTGGGAGAGGGAGAAGCGGGCTTCCCGCTGAGGCTCAATGCGGGGCTCGATCCCAGGACCCTGGGATCATGACCTGAGCCAAAGGCAGATGCTTAACGACTGAGCCACCCAGGCGCCCCTGTAAGGACCTATTTCTGATGGATTTATTTCCTTTCTTGTTTATGTTTCTTCCTTGATGTAGTTTCCTCTTCTGTAAAATGGAGGTAACTCCTAACTCATGTGATTATTTAAAGAATGAAGATGTTCAAATGAGTAAAGTACTTGGCACAGTTTTTTGCCAATGGAAAGGACTAAACAAATCACAGCTAAAAATAATGACAAATTCAAACTATCATAATCTGGATGTGATTAAACAGTTTAGTTAGCAAACTTGTTTTATATTTCATACATGTGACAGATATGTACCCTTTTACAAATCTTGAATATAGTTGCAGTAGGTTCGAATACATGAATCTATTCCTATTTCTTACACCTAAACCTAGGATCCCTTGGATTAAAATGGAAGATTATGCAAAACTATATTTTATTACCAGAGCCCAGGTTTTTTTTCCTTTTTAAAAAATGGAACAGGATACAGGATATAGGAAAAACTTAAAAATACACGGAACCCTATTCCCTTACTCCCACATATCTTTCTTTTTCTTCCAGCTCCCTCCCACAATAGTTATACGGTTTTTGTGTGACATAAGGGACAAGCAAATGTCCTCCCTTACAATCTCCATCATGCCTCATCTCAGCTCTGAATTATAAGAGTTCTTGTCCACTAAATTTGACCTTTTTCTTCTACGAACCCAAACTTAGTCTCATACCCTCATTGACGATTTACATATTTTACAGAACCTCCATGATTTAAAATATCTCATTCTTTGAGGATCATCTTTGAGGATCACCTTTAAGGATATTATGGTCAAGTTAGGTTTATAGTGAATACATTTTGGGGCACCTAGGTGGCTCAGTCAGTTAAGCAGTTGACTCTTGATCTCAGCTCAGGTCTTGATCTCACAGCTGTGAGTTCAAGCCCTGTGTTGGTCTCCACACTGGGTATGGAGCTCACTTAAAAAAGAAATGAAAGTAAATACATTTTGTAATTAGTGGTTTCACATTTTAAAACTCCTTTGGATGTTTTATTTTCTCCAGAAAATCATTATTTGGTTCACCATCATTATATTTTACTTGATATTCATTCTCTTATCAATAATTCATATTTAGCAAAGAGAACAACAAACAGAATGTTGAGAAATGAAATATTATTCATTAATAATATATGATAGTTAAACTAATATTCTTATTTCATTGAACTGGTTCTAGAAGGTAAACAGAGGTTAGTTTCAGTTTGTGTTCCCTCAACATTTATGTGGGACCCGCTTTTAGGCAGAGTTCTATTTTGGTGACAGTGGGAAATCACCAAAAATGTGGAAAAAATGACCCCTGCACACTGAGTGACTCATGTAAATTTAAAAAGGTGGGGACTTCCAAGAGATCTTTTTGTCCAGGTTCCCTATTTCTAGGTATGTCTGTAGTTGTGTTAATAAATAAGCAATATGACTCTGTTTTCTCAGGTCTGTGGATTGGGGATGCTAGTGTTCTGGAGTGAATGAAGAGCAACTGTGTGTGTGTGTGTGTGTGTGTGTGTGTGTGTGTGTGTGTGTGTGGTGTATAACACTTGACCATGGGTCTCCTAACTTCTGTCATCATTAGCAAAGGACCTTATCCTACCTCTCTCACCTCTGCCATTAGAATTACCTGTGTGCAGACCTGCCTTGACTCAGGGGTAAAACAGCACTTTAGGGAATTAAAGGTATGTTTTTCAATGTTTGACACATGTGAAGAAATGGGTCAGTTGGTGGAAAGGATTTGGTCTTCTGGTGAGCTCCTTAGCAGGCCTGGCAGGCCTAGGGGGGCAAGGCCAGCGGCAGGTTCTCTCTGGCCCTCAGGCCTGAGAATGTGGGGAGGACACTCCCAGCAAATAAGTGAGGCCTCCTATAATGAAATGTGACAGTGTTCCCACTGGTGGGAGGCCACCGGGGAGAGGGCCAAGAGAGCTCGGGTAGTTAGGGAAGGATTTGCATAATTACATTCACCTGAGGGACTCCATTTACCCAACAATGGGTCTCATTGTGGTAAAGCCAGCTGCTGGCCACACTGTTAGAACAATATGAGCTGTGTGGCCTTGTTCTCCCAAAACAAATGCTTGGACCCTGAAAAATGACAATTAGCATTTTGAATGCTATTTGGCGTCTTAGGTAAACATTTTTTGGCGTCTTAGGTAAACATTAGTTATTACCCGTACAACTGTTAGCATGATGTGTCGCACTCCTATGGTGTGGCATGTATTTGTATGTAATCCATGGTGAGGCATGTATTTGTATGTAATTCGTACTAGAGCGGAGGGATCGCATTCTACTAACGGTACCCCATTTACAGATGCACTACCCACACTGCAGACGGCTTCGTATTCTTATTAAAGTGATCATGACCAGAGGGAGATGGCCTTTTACCTGTAAGATTTCTCCTGATGTTTGGAAAAGAATGATGTAGTAATGGTTTTTCCCGGGGAAGGCACTTACTGTTTTAAGTTCTGGTACAACGTCTTTTGTCCTTGGACTCCACAAACTTACAATGGACTTGAGAGATGCTAATCAGGACGGACAGAGGAGGCACTCGGTGGAAGAGGATGTGGTGCTCACCTGTGGCCACACTCCGTGGCTGGGGGCATGTTTACCTAAGACGCCAAATAGAGTGGAGATAGCAGACCGTGCAAATACTGTGCCCAGCTCCTTTCCTGGTATTGCCCACATTTACATTAAAAAGGGAGGTGCCCGGGGTGGAGGCTGCGGGGCTCGAGAGACAATTCCTTGTATAACTCTCAGTAACTGTTACATTGTGTCCCTCAAATTTGAGAGCACAGGACGCATTTCTAAGGAGAGAAAATCCCCTAAAGGAGTTTGCCTATTCTCAGCTTTAATTAAGTACACATATTAAATGTCATTTTATAAGCACAGCAGCATCCAAAATTTTTTTCAGCCTTTTACTGTCAAGCAGGGAAATACTGGAGCCCTTGGCTGGGGAAGAAACCAGATTCCTCTTCTGACACCCAAGCTGCGCCTAGCCTAATGCAAAAAGGAGGTTGTTTTATTTAGCAACTTCCTGAATTTCTGATAAGATGTAAAAGGTAGAAGCTAGCAGGATTCCAAAGCCAGGAGTCAAATATTAGGTCCACGTGGCCTTGGCTCTGTCCCTGTCTTCCGGAGGTGGCATGCTGATGAAAGACAAACGTGCTGGTTTTTATTTTCTTTCAACAACAGACAGTGGGAATTACAAATGAAAGACACTTGGCTGCCAAGGAGAATGCTCACTCGGAGGAAGACAGTGGTAAGACAAAATGGTAGGGCGAATGACAGGTGCCCTGAGAGGGTGCATCACAGGAAGCCGGGGGAGGGCCCAGGGTCAGGCAGCCATGGGTTCTCCTGACAGAACCCCCCACTCCAACCTCTGCCCCGTCAACCCACCATCACCCAGCCACCAAGGAGAGCGCTTTAAAACAAAACCCACCTCCTTGAAACTCTACTGGTCTCCATAGCCTACGGCAGGGGCCCCTGAGCCTAGCGACCCATCAGAGCCATCTGGGCACGACCCTACCACAAACCTTTGGAATCAGAATTCTCTGGAGCAGACAGACACAGAAAGAAAATCTGTATTTATTTTTCACTTTTCAAGTCCTCCAGCTTTTTAGATTCAGAGAAATAACTACAACCACATGAAAGAACTCAAGCTTCCATGATATATTATCTCCATAGGAATTTAATTTCCCTCCTAAATGCCTTTGAGGGTTCCTAGGTTGAAGGGAAGAAGGTTCCGAGATTTTCCTTGCTTTTTCTTTTTCTCATTAACCCAATTCAGACCTCCTGCCCTCAATTTTTTCCTTGATCTGTTTGGCATCTCCCTCTCCTTTCTTTGTTCCGATTGACCCGCCTCCTCCTTCCCTCAGGGCATCACCACCACCAGCTTACACTTCATTAGGGGTTAATAAACCTTAACTAGCAGGAAGACTAAAGACAGTGCAAAATAGGAAACCAGGTAATGTTCGAGATCAGACACTACTGCTCTGATGGCCCTTCTCGCCATTAGAGAAGTAACTGAATGGTTATCACTGTCCTTATTCCCTGACTTTATCCACGCCCTGACCTTACCTGTGTCCTGCCCCAGAGGGCCTTCTTCCCATCTTCTCTCGTCTTCTCTACCCCAGTTTCAAGTTCCTTCCCGCTATCAGCAGAATGTTTGTGTTTCCCTCAAATTTCTTTGTTGAAGCCCAAACCCCTAATGTGATGAATATATATTTGGAGGTTGGGTCTTGGGGATTGATTAGGTTTAGATGAGGTCAGGAGGATGGAGCCCTAGGATGGGATTAGTGCCCTTATAAGTGCCCTGTGAGGACACAGATCTACACACAGGAAGCAGGCCCTCACCAGGAACCGAACCCACTGGCACCTTCATCTGAGACTTACCAGCCTCAAGAATTGTGAGAAATACATGTTTGTTGTTTAAGCCACCCACTCTATGCTCATTTGTTATAGCAGCCCAAAATGATAAGACACTTCGCCTCCTCTCCAACCCTCCAAAATCATCTTCTCCTGGGGGGTCTTCCTCTGGGAACAGTTCAGAAGGTGCCCACATTGGAGGCATCTTCCTCTGTACTCCCTTCATCTTGCAGAGCCGCTCAGCCCTTTTGCATCAGTGTCTCCCTCCAGCTAAGCTCCTGGGCCTTGTACTTCAAAAACAATATTAGTGAATGTCCCCAAAAGAAAAGAGTGGTATTCTCCAAGGATAAATTCTGTAATTTTCCTTACCTTGTCCGTTTTTTTAAATTGCAAAGATCCCCATTGTTGGGACCCTAAAATGCTTCACGGATGGTTCTGACGGAGCCAATCCCCTGACTGTGTCTGGCAACCACAGGCTTCCCCTCAGTGGAAGATCCTTCTGGGAACCCCGTCCATCTTGGGGCCTCCTGCTTACCCTGGAAAAGACTCTGCCATTTGCTCCCCGAAGTTTTCTTTAACTCCACGCAAAGTATCTCTTATTTTTGTCACACTGCTATACTTTGTACCTATTGGCATGGAAGGATTCGTCTTGTGTTAACGGGATTTGGAGGTTGTCACTTCGGACTTCCCTACTGGTCCAAGAGGATCTCAAGGGCAAGTCTTGCTCTTTATGGTGTGTCTCTGACATCCAACGTGCTTGTCATTGAGTGGAATGTTGTGTGTTTACTGAATGAAGTAAGATGTGGAATGACAAATATTGGTTAGATTAGGCAATTAGGAGGTCATTGGTGACTATGATCACTCTAGAAGAAATACTCATTATGGACAGGCTGCCTTTGGGGCTTCTCCTATAAATGTGCGGACTGGGACTTGCACACAAGTGCTTGACTGCAGATGGCACCACGTAATCTTACCCACAGTCCATTGCCCTAGCCGTGCCCTCTGACATACGTGCTTCAGCCTCGTGGAAGGATACCTCATGGAAAGAACCCCTTGCTGATCTACCGAGAGGGTCACATTTTGCAGTTTGCCAGCTAGAAGAGGCCGTCAGATTTCACTCACAGGCACTGAGTATGCTAGTGGAGTCCCTGCAGCTGCACAGCTCCCACCTCCTGAGACTGGACTCCGTGGCTGGAACCCTACTGAGTCATTTCATTCCTTTTTCTCTGTGAAGGGGGAAAACCTATCACAGAGTTAAATGAAGTACTTTAGGAGGACCATCATTGCCACGTATTTGGAAAATGTTCAAAAAGCCCAAGTTGTTTCCATAGGCACCTCAAACTCAACATGTGCAAAACTGAAGTCATCACCTCTCCTTTGCGTTTCCTTCGATGGGTACATCTGATCGCCCAAGCTAAAAGGCCTTCTTGCACCGCCACGCCTTCAGTCAACCCACAGTTCCTCCTGGGCTCACCTCAAAAAGCTAATTCGTATCCTCTGCCCTCCATTCTTTGGCCACTGCCCTGCCTCAGGCCATCACCGTCTTTTGACTAGATTATGTCAGTTGCTTCTTGTCATCTCCTGTTATCTGGTCTTTCCTCACAAATTCATCCCCCAGATGCTCTCCAGACATCTTTCTGAAAACAGGATCCATTCTCCTGCTTAAAACCCTGACACATTTCCCCCTTTACTCTCAGCCCACTGATTGAGTCCGACTAGCTTGGTATCCAAGCCCATTCCCTTTGGTGCCAGCCTACCATTCCGCCGCCTTCCAGCAGCTCTGCACTGTGCCTTAGCCTGTTCCCCGAGGGTTGGCCAGGCTCCTTCAAGCTTCCCTGGCCTTGCACATGCTGTGCCCTAAGCCTGGGCCTTCCCCCCCTTATCTGTTGCTTTTATCTCCAGAATATTCCAAATCCCCCTCCAAGTGCTCTATTCCTTCTCTGTATGACTATGCACTCCTCTATTGTAGCACTTCATGTTCACTTAAAATCATTTGTCTAATCTCCCGGATGGGACCTTGACTTTCACATCAAAGACGGTGTGTTGTGCATTTTCCTCTCTCTAGCATTTATCAAAGGGTCTGGCATTTATTTTGTGCAAAGTAAATATTTGTTGAGTTGAAAGTCTATCCCCCAAAGACATCAACAGTTCTACAATGGAATAACATGCAACTACTAAGAAGAATGAATTAGATCTGCACATACTGATTATAACCTTAGAGTGATATGCACCTACTTTTTTGTAAAAGATACAGCTCTTTACATTTGTTTTCGTCCATCTGAATATAGTGAAGTGGATGGAAGAAATCCTAGATTCAATCTTTGGTTAACCCAGCAAGCGGGATTGGAGGAAGGAGGGACAGGTGATTTTCTTTATAACTCTATTATTGGACTTGTCAAAAAAGAGCTTATATTGCTCTTGTAAAATCAATTAAGAAAAATGAAGTAAATGGTTGGTGAATGGCTTTGGGAGAGAAGTTTTCAAAGAGGGAATGTTGTTACTGTGGTGTAAACTCTAAGAAAATCTGAAGAAGAAAATTAGAATCCCCAGAACATATAATTAGGGTATTATTATTCATTCTGTAAAGGATTTTTCTCTGCTCTGAAAGAATCTCCACAGGCTCCTTTTTAAAAAGGCAACTCCATTCAAGCTCTTGCACATTTAACAGATGATTAACCACGCACTTGACAGGGGGGTGGGGCCAAGAAAGAGAAAGTTTCAGGAGTCAGTGCCAATTGAAGAACTATCAGAAATGAAGATAAGCTCCATTGATATTATAATGTAATTATCAGGGAAATTATTACATTGAAAAAATTCAAAGTTCACACAGTTTTTCTGGAGAAAGGGCACCGGGTTCTTCAGGGAGAAGGGGAAGGTGCCTACCTCCCTGGGGTGGGGAAGATGTGCAAGGCCATCGATGTGAGAACACTACCCAACTGGCAGATACTATAGCCAAGTCCTAGCTCTTACTGTGAAAGCAACTCCTTTTCAGGTGTCTGCAATTAGTCAGAGAAGAGAGGTGGGTGGTAGTGAGCAGATAAGAGATCTTTTTTTTTTTTTTTAAGAAAAGAATAAAAGCTAGGTAAAGTAGACCTGGCAGTCACCATGAAAATAAAAGAAACACTGAGAACCTTGCATCATGAGCATGATGTGGGCCTACCAGATCCTTTAGTCATGAAAGCAGAAGAGGATGAGAGCTACTAATGCATTTTTCGTATTTGATAAAAGAAAAAAAAAAAACAAACAAAAAACAGCCCTGCCTTATTGACTTACCACGTACTTGTCACTAAGGGGACAATTTAAAAAAGAAATTTTCTACCAAAAGAAAGGAAATCGGGCCAGAGGCCTCTTGGGCTCCCACCTACAACTTCTATGTGATAAAATCAAGTGAAAAACAATAAGCACAGCCTTGAGGTGGAGACGGAGAAGGCACAGTGTGGCAATATCTTGGACTCCTCTGGATTATGTAAAACAGGGGTGACAGACTTTTTCTGTAAAGGGCCAGATAGTAAATATTTTACTTGGCTTTCTGGGCCAAGTGATAAAATCTAGAATGTTATGTAGGCACTCTAATAACAAAAGCAAAAGAGTAGATTCCCACAGCTTTTTAAGTTAACCAAATTCAAAACTTTGTTTATGAACACTGAAATTTGACTTTCATATCATTTTCATGTGCCATGAAATCTTCTTTTATAAAATTTCTCAGCCATCTGAAACTGGAAAAAGCATTCTGAGCTCATGGGCCCTACAAAAATAGGTGGTGGACTGGGTTTGGCCCATGGGCTTTAGATTCTAGACGTGGATGGAACATTTCCAGGTCAAGACAGGAGCCCTTAATCAGTCAAGGTCCTACAAGCTCAAGTTGAGGTTGGGCGGCTCTTCAAAGTTCTTCTCAACACAGCAGTGCTGCCAGGGACAGCCACAAGAAGTGGCAGGGGACAGCCCGGCCTGCCATGCAGTGGCATCTCTGCAGTGACTGCTCCAAGCCCAGTTAACTCAGGTGACAGCTGGGTTGTCCCTACCCTTTCAGATCTGGTGCAACTGACCCCTCCCTCCATCTCCAGCCTTAGGGAAGTCAGACTCCAAGGTTTCAGTTACTTCCCAAGGAGCTTGCCTGCTTGTGTCCAGGAGCAATTGCTTCTGCTGAATTCGGCCAGTTTATGGATTCACCTGCCCTTGTTTTCATGATTGCTTTGACCAGAATGGGGGAATTCAGTTGTTTTAATATTCTTGAACAAAGTCACAGACATCGAATTGAAGATTTAGGGAGATAATGTCAATTTACATGGCAGCAACAATAGCATCTGCTCAACATTGTTTATGTCAAAATTAGAGCCAACATTTCCAGACAACTGGCTTGTTTTGCCAGATACTTTTCATATATTATCTTATTTAATCCTCCAAGAGTCATGGGAAATAGACTTAAAAAATAAAACAATTATTACCCCATTTTATAAAAAAAAGGGAAGGAAGGTAAAAGAAGTTGAGGAATTTACCAGCCACAGAGCTCATTAGTGGCAGAGATGAATTTTGAGCATGGTCTGCGACTCAGAGCCTGTGCTCCGAAATGCTACCTGATCTCCATCTGTGGCGCTTCAGTTGAACACCAGACCTTTTTCTTCTTGAAAGTTCTTTCCCCACCTCCTTTCTCCATTCTCACTGGCCAGACTCCCTTATGGAGTGTTCTGGCTTCTAGCCATTTTCCTGGTCCTCTCCTCACCTGCATCTTTCTCACCTCTTCTTCCAGATTGCTCCCAGGAACTCCTAGTACCCTGATACAATTATCTGCAGTAATTTAGTTCTTACCAGCTCCTATTCCCAAACTAAGCTCTAGAGGAAGTCTTCCTTGAGAAGTAATGACATTTTATAGGAAGAAAACATTGATTGGCCAACTGGATGTAGGACAATAGCACAAAATCTATCCAGAGAGGGTAGAAGAAATGAAGTGCTTTAGAAAATTAGAAAAATGAAGAATTTTCCTTTCTTTCTTGGGGGCATGCAGCAGATAGACAAGAAAGGATGAAGTCAGGAATTGCTGAGCAGCATGGCAGAGAAGATATAGGACTTTTTAAAAAGAGTTTGCTTTGCATGTAAATGTTCAGTAAGATCTTCCATGCATTAAAAAACTTTGTGAGAGTATACAGAATATGCGAAATCAAGAAATGAAGAATTCGGTGGAGATAAAAGGTAAGAGATGAATGTAAGCTTCTTGAGAATCTAAAGAAATTCTGTAGACCTGCCATATTGGATTTTTGACATTGGACTTCCCATAAGATGTGCTGATATTACCCAAATCTTTAGCAACAGGGTGAATCTACATGATAAAGTGTGACCCACAGGGAAGAAGACAATTCTCTGTGGGTGGGGAGTAGAGAATGCAGAAAAAGGAATGTGTAAAGAAGGTGAGTTGAAGGTCAAATGAAAACCATATTAGAGAGGGTGGGGGAGATTTAAAAGGGATCTGAATAAGGGCAGGATGGTGGGGCTACTGGGAGGGATGGGATAAATATGAGAGAGATGATGGCATTGGTTGGGGTTCAGGCACAGGAAACAGCAGCTTTTCTAGGTGTTTTAACCAGAAAGGAACATGATGTAGGGATCTGGGTTCTTTCTAACATTGCTGGAAAGGCAGAAGAAGCAGATTCCTGGCCAACCTCTAGGAATGAACAACATTGCAAAATGGCCCACCTGGGAGTTGTACCCCTATCTCAGTAAAAAAAGGGGAGGATTAGGAGGCCACGTTCAGCACTGTCAATTTCAGGAGGAGCCTACCCTAGCTGTAATAGGAGCTGCTGTTGCAAGTAGTGCTTCTAGAACTATGCTGTACCCACTCCATCTGCAAGAGCAGAACATGCATGCCTCAGCCCACGCCTTGCAGTCCTAATAGCAGCAAGTGCCTGGGTGTTGGAGCATAATTGTGCTTGCCAACAGAAACTGGCATAGCAAGATATCTTCCATCTCATTTCTCTTTCCGGATTTCATATGAGTGGCATCTTATTGGTGGAACCAAATAAGATTAAGAAGCTAGTGACAGGCCAAGCCGTACTGGAGCCAAAGGCAAAAGGGAAACTAATAATATTGTAATACATAATGTAATAGTGCATTACATTTTAATTTTTGAAAATATTACATTAGCATTATTTGTCTGGATTGAATTTTTTGATGTCCCCTTAAATCTTGTGCATGAGGTGCCTTACTTGTGTCCCCCTAGTCCCAGCCCTGTTAAGAACCCTAGCTGCAAGGGAGTCTTAGAGTTTTTGCTTTTCATCCACCGCAGTACTGAAGGTGCACTGGGGGAGATTGGGATGGAGGCAGAGAGGCATCTGTGACAGTTCATTTTATGTGTCAGCTTGGCTGGGCTATGGTGCCAATGTTTGGTCAAACACCAGTCTAGGTGTTGCTGTGGAGGTATTTTTTAGATGGGAGTAACATTTAAATCTTTGACTAAAGCAGATTACCCTCCATCATGTGGGTGGCCTCATCCAATCAGTAGAAGGCTTTAAGAGAAAAGACTAAGGTCCCCAATGAAGGGGGTCAAAAGGTACAAACTTCCAGTTATAAGATAAATTAGTCCTGGGAATGTAATGCACAACACAATGACTATAGTTAACACTCCTGTAAGATATATTTGTAAGTTGCTATGACAGTAAATCCGGAAAGTTCTCAATGCAAGGAAAAAATATTTTTTCTTTTCTTTTCTTTTTTTTTTTTTTTGAGTATCTATATAAGGTGATGGATGTTAACTAAATTTATTGTGGTGATCATTTCACAATATATGTAAGTCAAGTAATTATGCTGTATGCTTTAAATTTATACAGTGCTGCATGCCTATTGTATGTCAATAAAACTGGGGGTGTGTGTGGAGGTGACCTCTCTAGGTATTTCAGCTAGAAAGGGACATAACATAGGGAATTGGGTTCTCTCAAACTTTTTGGGAGGACAAGAGAAGCAGGCTCACACATGAACACATACATCCTATTGACCTTGTTAGTTCTGTTTCTCTGGAGAACCTTGGCTAATACACTTGGAGGAGGTGGGGATGGAGACAGAAAGGCAGTTTGCTAGGTCCTCACCACTGAATGGAAGAAAAAGTACTGGGTTATAGTTTTAAGGCAGAGGGAGGAAGACAGAAAAGGAGGAGACTAAGCTGATTCCCAGGCTCCCAGTGTGGATGCCCAGCTGGTGCCCTTGACCTCAATAAGGAAGACAAATACAGTACTAGACATGCCCCTGAGAAAACAGAGCCTGTGCTCATCATCCTCACAAGACACAGTTAACATCGCCCAAGTGCAGCTGGGTTCCAGGGCATGGGATCCACCCCATACGTGTCACAGGTTGCCTGCAATAGGCAATTTGGTTGATCCCTCATTCAGTCAGATTCTTATCCATTAAATAAACAGTTGTTAAGCGCCTACCAGTGTCAGGTACTGTTCTAGGCTTTGGAAGTCTAATGGCCAATGAAAGATGAGTTCAGTTCTTTTATGATGTTTTCATTCTAATTTAGGAAGATATAATAAACAAACATACAAACAAACAAAGGAAATAATTACAGATAGTAATGTGTGCAGTAAGGACCACAAAATAGGGCAGTGTGATAGCGACAGGGAGTGGGGGTTTCCCTGGACGTGGTTATTCAACTCAAATATACCTGGCACGCATGGCAATGTGGGAACCAACTAGATGGCCTTAGGATGTGGGGTGGGCTGAGCTGCTGGGTGTGTGAACAAGCTGGAATGAAAGTCAAGAACTCTGGGCTTATGTGAATTATTAAAGGGAACCCAAGCATAATACGAGTATCTGTAATGCATTCCTTGGTTCCCCCACACCGAAGGGCAATAGATCAGAACTGAATGAGCCTCTATGAGGTAATGCAGGTGGTGGGCTGGACAGCAAGGTCAAGGCCCAGGGCTGAATGTAAGAGCAGCATGGGGATTCCTGTGAGACCAGAGGCTCTCTGGGGTGCAGGCAATGCCCAGGGCTATTAAATCCCCAGACTGACACAGTGCTTGGCACTTGCTGGGTTCTCTCTAAAGGTCAGTTGACAAGTTGAGAAATTCTTTGACTGGAGATGGAAGCAGCAGCTCCAGCAGAAGCAGGGAGCCCGTGCATTCTGTGCGATTTCTTCACACTTGAAGCATTTGCTTCCCTCTATGAAACAAGTCCTACAGCCTCCCAGGTAGGAAGGGGAAGCTGGCCAAATGGCTCCAATTTTGTCTCCTTGATTTCAGCACTTGCTGTCCCCTGGGGGACTGGGATTTGTTTTTAACACTTCTGCCATAATGTGGCTCCAAATCCTTTCCTTAGGTTTGTCCCCTTAGCAGCTGAGACAGCCTAGAATTCTAGAAGACTTCATTAGATGCTAAGGGAGTAGAAAAGACTAGAACGCCAAGAGAGCTCAAGAAGGATAAGCTATCAGGTTTACATTGAATGATTTCCTGATCTTTCTAGACCTGCTGGTTCTGGTACCACATACTGTGTAGAGAGATTGTTCAGATCTAACCCCAAAAGATGGGTATAGTTTCACAGATGACATGACTCAGCTCTAGGCCCATTGCCACAAACAGGGAACAAATCTTACTTCCTTTCTGCAACGAAGCTGGTATCTGCCATAAGATTGTATTGCCAGATCTAGCAAATAAAAATACAAGACCCCAAAAAAAAAAAAAAAAAAAAAAAAATACAGGACACTCATTTAAATTTGAATCCCAGATACATATAAAAGAATTTTCTAGTATACGGACATCCCAAATATTGCATGGTCCAAATGTTGCATGAGATATATTTGTAACTAAAAACAATTTGTCGTGTATCTAACATTCAGACTTGACTGGGAGGCTCCAACTTTATCTGCCAACCATACTTAAGACCAAAGAGGAGACTAACTTGTCACCTGCACCAGGCCCTTTCCACCCAGTCCTCATTCTGGGTTCCAGTCCTGGGTCTCCGCACATCCCACAGTGGTGTGTGGTGGAGCTTTTCAGTTGCCCCACTCGTAAGCTGTGACTTCTTCCTTCATTTGAGACCCTACCCACTCCCATTTCTATACAACAGGGGCTCTTGCCTGTTTGGACGGAATCACAGTATCTGAACATACGAGGAGCCTATTATCCACACAAGAGGAATTCTGCATTCTGTCACAGTTTTAATTCAGTCAGCACACAACAGCCTTGCACTTTTCTTCGGGAACACTGAACTCAGTCCCTCAGTGACCCTGCTTAAAATTCCCCGGGACGGGAAAGCTTCAGACTAGAACATTTCCATTTCTCTTACATATCAGAGAATTCAATAGTCAGCCAACCATATGACATGCCTGGGGGCCATTTTCAGCTCCGTTTTAACCTGTTGAACTCCGGGTAGCAACTTCTGTATTTTTATCTTATGTTATGCTTTCTTTGAGGCAGTAAGTATGGGGCAGTGAGGTTAAAAAGAAATAACTAACAACTTTCAAGAAAACAATCTAAAATAAGCAACTGTGTAGTGATTATAAAAATACACAGATTTCCTCTTCTTCTACTGGTAATGTTGAAGCCCACATATTTGTGATGTGTCTGCATGTGATGTGTATTTAGCCCCACGGTTCTTTTGCATTGAACCTTTTGGGTCAGATGTGTGAGACTTCCTCCCACCCCCCACAGCATGATCAGTGCAGGACTTCTTGCTTTCTCATGTGGGAGCAGAGTGATAATACTGTTTCACTCTCAATTCAGAAATTAAGGGTAATGGCCATGTGGACCATAACAAAATCCACCCAGATATTAGCTGGAATTCCTGGTCCTGGCTCTTTTACTGCCTCTGGCTATCTAGGCAGTGTTTAAAAGTGCCTCCAGTCACCTCCCTTTTTCCTTTGCTTATGTGGGCATGAGACTGTGAGTTCTTCTATGGCTTGCAAGCTCCGTGAGGGCGAGGACTTTGTCTTGGTCACCGCTGTCATGGCCTGCTCAGGCAGCCATAACAAAACACCAAAGCAACAGACGTTTCTTTTCTCACAGTCCCAGAGGCTTGAAGTCCAAGATCAAGGCACCAGCAGATTTGGTACCTCCTGAGGCCTCTCTCCTTGGCTTGTGGACGGCTGCCCTCTTGCTCTGCCCCACCTTGGTCTCTCCTTCGTCCACGAGTCCCTGGTGTCTCCTTGGGAGTCCAAATTTCTTCTTCTTATGAAGACACCAGTCCGACTGGATGAGCACCCACCTGAATGGCCTCATGTAAACTTACTTGCCTCTTCGAAGGCCCAGTCTCCAAATACAGTCACATCCCCATGTATTAGGGGTTACGAATTCAATGTATGAATTTTGGGGACACACAGTTCAGTCCATAAGAACCACTGTACGTCCAGTAAACTAATTCTGTGCCTGGCACCTGGTACTCAGTAAATGCTGAATTAATACAAGGACTTTGATAATGTCATCGCTGAGACTTGCCACTCTAGAGTTTCCTGTAGTAGCTAATCCAGAGTGTGCCGGACTTTGACGCTGCTTTTCTACCCACACATTTTACTGGCCATTGATGGTGTCATGGCCAGTAATCTGACCAGATACTAGATTTGTGACACACAGCTTCTGAGAGATGAGGCTGTATGGATGTCAGGGCATCCTTCCCACTCCCAGGTGCAGAGCCTGTCACTTCCACGTTGTCTCCACCGGCTCCCCGTCAGGCTGCTGATGGTGCCTGACGGGAAATGCAGTGTCAGTAACGAGGTTCCCCAGCTGTCATGGCTAGCCCTCCTTCCAGCAGATGCTTGACCTCACCCTGTGGAGGCATTCATCTCCCCGCTTCCGTTACGTCCTTCAAATTGGGAAGAAAAAATTATAACCCACGAAAGGTCTGCTACTTTTCTGGGGGAGATTGGGCATCTCAACAACATACCCATTGTCTGCACTGAGCTTTGCTCTGCTAGTCTTTCAGGGCAAGGAAGAAAGAAAAAAAAGCCCCAAACTTTGATCCCTGGGGAGGTGAAGCGGAAGTTGATCTTCACCATTAAATTTTTTTATAGATAGCAAAGTCCATGTCTCCACCTGCATCCAAAGCACGGAGGCAGCTGCAGAACAAAGCACCAGAGAAAAATAGCTGACCAGAATCTGCTAAATTGCCCGTGTACAGGTGCAGCTTGTTTTCCATCTCGGTGGCAGTCACCAGTGATTGACAATGTTTTACCCAGAGGACTTAACCCTTTCTTCCCCTAGAGGAGCCCGAGTCAAGGACCATGGCTTAGCAAATAATTCCTGCCCCTCTGTCTGTTCTGAAGAAATTCAACCGAAATGGATGGCAACAGAGCTTCAAGCCAGTGTTCGCGTCGGTGAAAGAAGCAGCGCAACAATTTTAGACAAAAGTTTTGGAGAATTATCGCTGGGCCTTTCCAGTGCTGTTGCCAGGGCCGGGGTACTCCTCTTGGACTAAGAGACACCCAGATAGAGACTGTGTGTGATGGACACTCTTCTAGAACGGGAGTGACATCGTGGGCTGGACTCTCGAGGTGTGCAGTGGGTCTTGCACCTGACCTAGAAAACCAATTCCTGTTTGCCCTCAGCTTTTTCCCCTCACCATCTAACAAGCTGTTTCAGAGGGTAAGTGGCAGAAAGAAGACACTGCCATGCAGCCTAATTTTAAAACTTCCTAAGAAAGGGGCCCCTGGGTGGCTCAGTCGGTTAGGCGTCTGCCTTCGGCTCAGGTCATGATCCCGGGGTCCTGGGATCGAGCCCCACATTGGGCTCCCTGCTCAGTGGGGTGTCTGCTTCTCCCCCTGGCCCTCCGCCCTCATGTTCTCTCTCTCTCACGCACTCTCCCTCAAATAAATAAATAAAATCTTAAAAAAAAAAAAAAAACAACTCCCCAAGATGGCGAACTGGGCAGCCTTGCCTCACTGGTTCTGAGCTGGTTTGTTTGTTTCCCCCACGACAACTCCCACAGCATCTCCGTGGGGTGACTTTTCATAGTTGTGCACAAGGATGTGAGCCATGTGGGGAGTCCCCTTGGAGGAGCTGAATTTGTGTAGAGTTCAGACAGGCAGGTCATCTGCATAGGGGCCGTCTTCGGAGCTTTCATGGGGGGGGATGAATTGAGAGATCACACAGGGACAGGGCAATGTTTAACAAACGACAAGAACAAACATCGTGAGGGTGGCATGAATCGCTCTCAGAACCTCCACAAGATCTGAACATTTGGAACAAGGCCAAGTGCAAAGGAGGAATTACCTCCTCAACTGTGAGCCCTCCAGCGAGAAGGGAAGTTTGTTACTGTTCTCCTGAGCCCAGCGGTGGACCCCTCCGCAGAGCCTGGAGCCAAGGAAGAGAGAATGCTAATGAAGTGATAGTTTTGTGGGTCAGATGGCTTTTTGTTCTGGTAGGTGTAGTATAAGTCACCTCATCTCAGCACTAGGAACCTCACAGATGAACATTTTTAATAATTTGAATGCCTAGAACACCATGATATGAGCACAGAGCATGACCTCCTTAACCCTCATGGTCATAGAGCAATGGTTTGACTTCAAATGGAAAAAATGACATGCAGACAACTCTGACACTTTGGGAGTCTTAGTAAATTTCCAGTTACCACACATGCCCCAGGAGCTCCCTACTCTGGGGCTTTGGCCTCGACATGGGCTTTGAAACGAGTCCATGCTAGGCTGAGGGCATCTGTCCAGATGTTCTGGTCTCCACCCTCAAACCAGTTAATCTGGAAGTAAAATAATCAAAGGAACTCTGTGGCCTGGAAGCCAATCTCTCTCATTCGTATATCAGAACTTCTGTAGGAGTCTTGGTAGAGCCATGTGGCCAAAAGCTTTTGCATTTTAAAATTTTGCATTTTCAATAATTGCTTTGATCTTGAAGATGGACAGCAGCTGCTAGCGATGGCGTATGAAATAAAATACCAAGATTATGCAGAATTTAAAGCCTCAGCACCATGGCGATAATCTAATGAGGCAAAAGCTTGGATGTATGTCAACTTAACCAGAACAATAGGTGCTGCCAACCAGACAGTGATACTGTAGGAAGTAATGCCTCAGAAATGACATAGTCTGGAGGTCCGGCGGCAGAACCCTTCTCCGTGGGAGTTTCTAGCTGGCATGGGGAATAGGCGTTTGCTCCGGACCAATTCATAAAATCTTCTGTGGGGGTGGTGAGAGCAAATCCTAAATTCTACTTCAATATTTACTCCTGTTATGTGGACTTACGTTGCCACGACAGTGGAAGAAGAGAACTCACAGGCCCAGAGGGACCCATGGGGCAGCTGAGTGCCGGAGCCTTTCTTTTCCTTTGGGTCACTCCATGAGGGCGATACTCTTCTTAATCACCACACTCATTCTAACAGATTTTTGCACAAGGGGTTATATAGAATGCTCTAGACTTTGGATATTCTTGGCCTTGGGAAAATAATTTTTTTTTTTTTAAGTCTGTAAAGGTAATTACCATTATTTACAGTTCTGAGGGCAAAGCCCCACCCTGGGCTCCAGGCCAGGGGATCTCAGGCTGGAGTGTAGTGAGGTGAGCCAACTCCAAGACAAAAGCACAATTATGCTCACATAAAAACCAACACTGGTGGTAGTGGGATGAAGGAAACACCCACGCAAGGGGGAGGGGTGGGCAGGGAGGGGCTTTCTTTGAAGTTTTGCATAAACCTTGTAAAGTTCCCCCCCACCCCCCGCCCCCTCCCATCCCCATTCGTCCTGGGAATGAAGATTCTGAGTTTTTATCCTGGGTCTCTTACTAAGCTGTGCCATAAGGAAACGGACTTCCTTCTTACTTGATTTGCCAATTTTTAAAACTGAACTTTAAATAAAAGAATTCTAGAAGAATTAAGAAAACGGGAAGTGTTGTGTAAGGTGTTATGGAGCTTTCTTCATTTCTTGGCAGAAAGGAACTCAAGCAAAACACCAAAAGAAGACATCTTTCTTTTTTAAGGCCGCTTCGCCTGCCCTCCCTCCTCTCGGATTCATATCCATTTTCCAGTTAGGAATGTTTTAAAGCTGTGGGGCCAGAGAAGGTGTTGCCACAGTGTATCTGGTTCTCCCAGTCAGAAAATAATTAGCTAATACCGAACGACTCACACACATTACCTTCTTGTTAACTATGCTATCTGCATCTTTTTCTTCCTGCCAGGATGAAGGCCAGGTGATTATTTGTGCTGATGTTATGAATCAGTGACAAGAGAGCATGTAATGGAAGTGTTGACATGCCTTGAGATACATGGGTGCTACAAGGTAACCCTGAGCAGGGACAGGGAGAGTCCGAACCCCCTGGGCACGCACCCCAATCCGGCCCAGAGCAGCTGAGTGCGTTGGTTCGCAAAGGGTTGGCTCCATCGACTGTCCACAGCGCAGCAGTTCAGGAGAAAAACCACAGGCAGTGGGATTTTGCCCGTCAGCCCAGGAGGAAAACGCTCTTTGGGAAACAGTGGTAGACCCGTGACGTCCTCTGGCTGTGACCTCAGCCAAGCTAAGGCTGAACATACTTGGGAAAGCCAGCCTGCCCCTCACGGCTGCCCACCCGATGGAACTCGAGCGAGCCGCTCTGCACACCCTGCTCTTCGCTGCCCCGCAGCAAAGAGGAAAGGGGAATTACGGGCGGGCTGGACTTGAAACACTGCTAAGGCCCCACCTGAATTTCAGGTGCCCCAGGGAGTCCTTTCAAGCACCTGGAGTTGAGGCTGTTTCAAGGTACAGATGCAGTATGTGTTTGTCTTGCTTTTGTTTGCCCCTGAATACAAGTACCAGCTGGAAGCCAGAAGGTGTGGAGTACTGCAAACAATTCTGACTGTAAATAAAGAGAATGGAAGAGTTTAAAAGCCAGTGCTAGGAGCTGAGGCCTGGAAGGGTGGGAGGAGGGGGAAGAAAGGGGAGAAGAAATACATTTACTAGAGGAAATAGAAAAATACACAGGAATTTGTAATGGTGTGCTACTGCTGCGTATTTTCCATGATATGGTAATATCCCTACATACAGTTCGTCCTCAAATTATCGATGTACAGAAAATAAGCCTTTGGACCTGTGATCTGCCTTGTTCAGACTGAACGTGCCTCTAAGGTGCCGGGCACCGTGGTAAAGCCTCAGAATCAATGACAGTGACAAGAAAGTAGACAGCAGTGACACTGATGACGAGATGGCCACATGACACAGGTGTCCCAGGGGCCGTGAGAACGGGATGGGCCAGCCGTGTCTCCCCAGGGTAGTGAAGGGAGACTGGAGAGGGGAAGCACCGAGAAGGGATGTCACACACAAACGTCTTCTTTCACCCCCAAAGCGACCCCAACAGACACAATTCCCACAAGGGTGTGAAATGTATTGGTGGTGGTCTTTTATTAGCCATTCCTTTTGGACCAGGATAATGTCACTGTAGCATATGAAATTTGGAAACACATTTTACTTAAATGCTAAAGTTTGATGTGATTATTTCCCGGGCAATATGCAACATCGAGATTCCTTTGTGATCAACCTATTTTGTCGAAGGTTGTTCTGCAAAAGGCATTAGACATTTGGAAAATAGTAAATGTTTAACTTTCTTATCTAATTATCCTGATACCCTGGTTTACAAGCTGTGTGATCTGAGATACAGAGCATTACCTTTCTGAACTTTAGGGTTTTCGTTTTGTTTTAAATGGGAGTAATAATAATATCTACCTTTTAAGTTTTTTTTGTAAAATTATAAAGATTTTATTTATTTGTCAGAGAGAGAGAGTATAAGCGGGGGAGTGTCAGGCAGAGGGAGAGGGAGAAGCAGACCCCCCGCTGAGCAGGGAGCCCAATGCAGGACTCAATTCCAGGACCCTGGGAACATGACCTGAACCTAAGGCAGATGCTTAACCGACCAAGCCACCCAGGCGTCCCGAAAATTAAATGAGATAATGCATACAGGGAGCCTCGTACCTAGCCTGTGCTCAGTGAATGGTAACTATTATTAAAATTAGCCTATAATCATGAATAATTACAATAATAAATACTTTTCCTTTTCCTGCTAAATTGTGCATAGGACAAAGTGAATGGGAATAATGACAACTATTTTGTGAATTTAATGGAGACAGCCTACTAAAATGGTTCCATAAATTTTTGAGCGAAATAATCCAGTAGTGCTGAAGAGTAATTTATTTAATAGGATAGATGTCAAAATTATATGTCCCTGGCTGTGTAGACAGAGTGTCATAGCGAGGTTACCCACAATGGCCCACATTCTCAAGAAGCTGACCAGACTCTTGTTTACACTCAGGAGTACTTACACTAATCCTAAGGAGAATGAGAAGATCAAAAGCTGAAAGCACATCAAGAGTAAAAGGTAAAGGGGTTCAGCAGCACCCTGAAGTTCAGTCACATAGAGATCTGAGTGCAGTGTCATGACCATAAGCAGACCTGCTTTAGCTGGACCCATGCCGAAAGATGCGGCGCCCCAGAAAGCCAGGTCTGTGTGTGACTTGTGCACCTGTGCCTCAGGGTCTCCAGGCAGCTCCTGAGACTTCTTAGGTAAACACGGCTGGCCTGTTGAACAAAGAGTTGTTGGAAGTGTTCAGGGTTTTTTTTAGATGATAAAAATATGGGTGATGAAAATGACTGGATTCACTTACAGGCATGAAAATAGATAACATGAAGCTGTGAGTCCTCAAGGGAAGTGGCTCAGACTTAGCAACAGTCATAGCATGGACTTTTGTTTGTGAATCTAGGAATCATTTCTCTCAGAAATCTACTGAAGTTTTAAGGAAAGAGTGGTCGAGATACCAGATTCACAGGCAACAGGGCTCAGATATACACAAATTTTAGAAGCCTTTTGAAGGGTTTTTACCCTCAGATGAATGGGAATGCAAAATATTATGCAAATCAGATTTAATCTTCTGGATAATTTGCCTCAATAAAAAAAGTTAAAGCAGTAACAGGAAGGCTCCATCCACATTTTAAGATTGTGTTTTTATGTAAATAAAGTATTGCTCAGAATGCACCCGGGGGCTTGAGTAGAAGTCACTGCCTGGATGGGTCCTCCATCTTGGATTCCCTGGCTTTGGGAGCACATTTAGATGGTGATCAGTCATGGTTTTAATGTTTAAGGCTGAATTCAGTGAATGCCACTGGCTGATGTCAGGCAGGGAAGAAGACAAAAGAGAGCCAGAAAAAAAGAAAAGGGGAGAGTGTGAGAAAGGGAAGAGAGAATGAAAAAAGACAGAAGACTGCTATGTGACCATGGAAAGGTGCCACAGAAAAACTAATGACATTTTCTTAGATTCCTTCCATAGATTCCCGATCCCCGCAATTTTTAAAAAGATTATATTCCGCTTGGGAACATTCTGTGATATTGAGCACAAACACAGATTTATAAGAATTATCTCAGTCATACAAGAAATAGGAGATAATACATTGATCAATAGACTCAGTTTCAGTATCAGGTGCTAAGTGTTTTGATACACATTTTTAGGACACTATGAGAACACAGTGAGGGGGTCACTAACCCATCGTTCGTAAAGAGAAAAGGAATCTTGGTGCAGATGACAATCGAGATGAAACCTGAATGGCGATATTTGGCAAGGGCATGGTGTGGAAAAGCGTGTTTTCAAGTGGAGATTACAACCCAAGGGCTTTGAAGTAGCAATGGTGCTTGGAAGGAAGTACTGTGGTCTTCCTGTAATGTGAAGAGGACCTATACATGAATCACAAAATGGAGAAGCCGCAGAGGACAGATCATGGAGGTCTGTGCTGGGCTTAGCTGCTTGGATTTCCAGGTAACAACCAAGTTTTTTTTTTTTTTTTTTTTTTTTTTTTTATTACAGATAGAGTGCGCACATACCTGGGGGCGAGGGGCAGAGGGAGAGGGAGAGAGAGTCTCCAGCACACCCCAATGAGCGCAGAGCCTGACTCAAGGCTCGATCTCACGACCCTGAGGATCATGACCTGAGCCGAAAGAAACCAAGAGTTGGCTGCTTAACTGACTGAGCCACCCAGGCGCCCCAATCCAGTTTCTTACTTTTGCTGTCACTTCTGAGGTGACTGAATTTCATTTGAGAGTTTCCTGTGATCAGAGCACAGGACTTGATTTACAGTCATTATTCTAAGCAAACAGGAAAAGCTGAATGGATTTGGTGCAGTGGATGGGGGGACACCACTGGTTTCAAGCAGGTTTGATTTGCCAGGTTTGCATTTTATGAAATATTCTGTGGTACCTCAAGTTGGTCAGTTGATCTAATGAAGTTTTAGGTCAAATGGGGAATTACTGCTTTAATAGAAAGTGTAATTTATATGAACAATAGTCATTTGCCTTAAATATACAATGCATGAAATGATTTTGTTTTACTTGGTTCACGAAAAGGTTTTGGAAAAGGGACTCTGGCATTTTCTGTACACCTTCCGCCTCTTTCGACTTTAAAACATAATTTAAAAAATATTTTACATGCTTTTTTTGGGCTAACTTCATTTTTTAAGTTCTCACATTTAAAATCTACAAATACAGGATGGCAGCAAAAACACAAACACCTGATAGCTGACTACAGAAAGGGATCATCACTTGATTCCAAAAGACACATCTAAATTAGTCTTATTAATTTATAGTTGCCTCTTGTATAGTAAACATTTGCTGGCTTTCCACATAATTTATTTCACATTTTTCAAATGTCAGGGAGAGTTTTCCTGGTTGGAAAGAACACAACACTGGGAGGAGGAGAGCTGAACTCTGATCAACAGTTGTTGGGCCAATCATTTAACCTTCCGGTGACTGGTTTGAAAAATGGAAGAATCATGCCTTTTCTGTGTAATGAAGTTTGTTATAAGGCTCAAATTTGGTAATGTTTGGCGAGGTCCTCTGAAAACCATGGTGGGGTGACAATGGCAATAAAATATGTGACATTTTCAAGGTGAGAGAAGTTAAGGCTCCTGGTTCAACTGCCCACCCAGCTCTTGTTCAATGCTTGACAACCAGGTGCTCAATCACATGTTGTTAAGTGTGTGCACGTGCACACACACACACACCCCTTCAAGAAACATTAAAAGTGTTAAAACTATTGATGATCCTGAATTATAAAAATGTATTTAGGAAAGTAGTTAATAACTCCAGCTTTTGATATATGTAAATAGAATTAGTCCCTCTCTCTATCCAGTTGTCAAGATAGAAAGTTAACACACAAAAATTAAAAAAACCTCTTTCCATGCATGTATAAAAATGTCAATTCTCCAGACTCTTACCTTCTTCCAACCCTCACTCATTCAAATTCATCACTTGTAATAACCTAGTTTTACAGGGGATTTATCTGAATGTAGACCATACTCTACATGGGATGTTTACTCTTAGTTGTGCATGAGGTTGAGAAGATTTAGAGCATTTTCAGAATTAGGATTTAGTAATGCAGCTTTTCAAAAGTTTTTTATTTTTTAAGTAGGCTCCACAGCCAACGTGGGGCTCAAACTCAGAACCCTGAGATCAAGGGTCACGTGCTTTATGGACTGAGCCAGCCGGGCGCCCCAGTAATGCAGCTTTTAAGTGAAGTAAGAATGTTACCAACTAAACAGCAGCAGGAGCAGGGGAATCAGCAGAAGGCAGAGTCCTGCCCTTGCTTTCTGTTATCCTGGACAAGTTACCTAACGAGTGTATAAAAGAAGGGTCTTTGTTTTATTTTTTGGACACATACATACTCTCCATCCCATTTCCAAAGTTTTACACAGAAGAGCTCTGAAGCGAACTTTTCAGGCATCGGAGGGTGTGGTGGGGGGTGGTGTTGGAAGGGTACAAATGCTTTCCTGCATTCTCTCTCTCGTTCACTTTCCCTCAGGTTATTCAGTTTGGGGAAAGCCATTTTTTGTTTGTTTGTTTGCTTTTAAACTTAGGCCCAAGCACAAACTTCTCAGGTCCTCTGAGATAGGATCCATTTTCAAAGGCAAGGATCAAGAGAAAAACAATCACCAGAGAAAATACAAAGAGCATAAAGTGTTTACAGTTAGCCTCTGGGCTGGAACTGGAACCTCTCTTTGCCTGGCTTCTTAACTGTTTCTGTTGAGCAACACCCATCTTACCCTCTACCACCTGGGGCCTATCCCCTCTCACTGAGACCTCCAGATTCAAGGAAGACCCCCTTGGGTCCTCTTGTTTGTGGTCTGAGGAACTCTGACCTTCCAAAGGACATAGGCAAGGCTGTGGACATGGATACAATGTAGGGCGCCTGGGTGGCTCAGTTGTTAAGCATCTGCCTTGGGCTCAGGTCGTGATCTCAGGGTCCTAGGATCGAGCCCCGCATCAGGCTCCCTGCTCAGCATGAAGCCTGCTTCTCCCTCTCCCACTCCCCCTGCTTGTGTTCCTGCTCTCGCTCTCTCTCTGTCAAATAAATAAATAAATAAAATCTTTAAAAAATAAAACAACAATGTAGATTTCATGTTTCAGGGGTGGTATCTCTCTACTCCTCCAGCAAGAAGCCTTGTTTACTAAGATCTACCCTTAGCATCAACCACGGTAACACCTGTTATCAGATGACACATCAAGTAAAGAGGGGATCATTCTTTCACACTGATACAAACTGACAAAGAACTCATTGTGTTTTTTTCAGAGTTTATTTATTAGTATTTTTTAAAGTAAACTCTACACCCAATGTGGGGCTCGAACTCACAACCCTGAGATCAAGAGTCACATGCTCTACCGAGACTGACCCAGCCAGGTACCCTGGATCTCACTGTTTTATAAGAAAGTCTATTCTGGCAAAAATCCCCACCCCACTATTACATTATTTTCTTTCTCTAGATTGTAGGGTGTTGGAGCAGGGATAAATTATGAATTTATCTGTGCTCTAGGTTTACAAAATGGCAGGACTGTGACTTCCGGAAGAGGAGGACACCGAGATGGAAGAGGTGGTCTTGTGAGCTTCTCTTCAGGAAGAGGATGTGTCCAAGAGACTCCCAGGAGGGAAGTGACCTTCAAACCTCCTAGGAGAGGAACCCATCATATCTAGCAGCAGGCATGCATGCATGGGCAGGGCTGACCAGACTGTATCAGTCTCCTACCCAGGGCCGTCCCTCTTCAGGAAAAGACCACAAAATGCAGAGAACAGACTAAACTCCTTATCTCAGCCCAGGATCTGCTCTATATTCTAGATGTTCTTCTTTTTTGAAATTCAAAGATGACAACAAGTCTGTCCTTGGCTATAGGGCATGCTAAATACAACAGTACTATATTCACATTTGAAGAAAAATCTACCTTCACTTTATGTGACTGCAGGATCTCCAGCAACTATGGTATAACAGTCTGTCGCAAGTGTATTGGATGTTTCAGTTTGCCAGACCTGTCATGATAAATTAATTACAGGATGTTGCAGAAATGGCAAAGCTCCAGCAGCATCTTGCATGGTTTAATATAGCCCTATTTCCCCATTTCAATGTATTTGTGGTTAGATAAATCCTCAGAAATTTACAGCTGCTATAGACTAGTTTATTATGTACTCTGCCTGCACACATGATAAGTATAATAAGAATTTAATGTTCTTAAAGTACATAGATTTTACTGACATTTCTTTACCACCATGGAAATATTTAGTTGCTAAAAGTAGCATCTGCGGATACTTCTGAACATTAACTTCAGTAGACCAGGCAGGGATGGTTAAAAACATTACCATGCTTTAACCATCTTCCATTTACTTCAAATTGAAGAACCATAGCTCAGAAAAAAATTGTGTGAAACATTTATATAAAATGGCCCTGTGAACAAATTTAATAGAAAAAAAAAAATTAACTACTGATTGTCGGTTGAAAACACTGAAAAACCGACTGAAGCGACCACACTTTTCTCCAGGGAATCTTCCTTTGGTCTCATGACTGCTTTTCTCAAGCTTCAGTTAATTTTTGTTCTGGCAACAGTTATTTTCCTCACCTTCTTGCTCTTTCCTCCTTCTGGACTTTATTTTTTCTTTATCTTCATTAAGCAAATAATTTCCATTCCAGGCAATTTTAAATGACTGGCAATATATGCATTTACTTACATAAAGGTTGTACAAACCAACCATTCCTGCACTTTCTTCTACCATATTCTTTCACAATTCTTGATAAGGATCAAGTGATGAATTAAGAAAAAAATGAACTAGAGTAAGTAAAATTAGATTGTTCAGTACTTTAAGAAACGGCACTGTGGTATATGTATTTGGGCCATTTTGATGTAATTGATGGAGGTGGACCATGTACTGTGGTTATATATGTACCTGTGCCCCTCCCCCCACCTTTTTTAGGTTGAGAGTAGAAATTAAAATTGTAGACTCTTAGCAGTCTTACCCTCCCTTTTTGGGATAACAAAAATAACCCAACCATAATCGAATGAATTCGAGGTGTTAGAAGAGCAACTTGAGGAAACAGTATGCAGAGAACATATGTCTGATGTAGATTTGAAGAGGATCATTAGAAAAAAAGCATTCTTTGTGTTTACAAAACAAATGTTTTTATGTTATCCAGTTCCCGCCTTAACTTAAAGTATTTCCTATTCACTTTAATAATTAGAGCAGAAGGATATGATGAATGAAGTGCCTCATTACCAAGTTTGCTTTCTGGGTCTCTACAGAGAGTAGCTGTCTGCTCCTGCCTAGTTGGTCCATTGTTAACCCCTAAATGATGCTGACATCAATTCTCCTGCAGATAATTGGGTCCATCCATAGATTGAGTTTGCCAGTCAACAGAGCCTTTTGATTGACGTGACTCTTGATGTTTTTATTATCTTTTATATGACTGGAATGGCGCCTTTCTGTTTCTTGAATAATATGTTACTGTACATGTATTACTTTGATTCCACAGAATCTATTATTTGAGAAAATGTAAGAATTAGAGTTTGGAGTAAAGATTTACCAAAATAATTATGGGACAAACAAGTTATCAGCTTAAAAAAATTTTTTTAAGTCAGCTATATTTCATTTTATTTAGGTGCCTGTTGCATTAAAGACATATTAGATCTTTCTAGTCTGAGTGTGGTTGTACGTACATCTAAATTGCTTCTTTATTCTAGCTTGTGCTGGAGTCTCCAACAATAAGCATTTACTGGCTTCCTCTACACAGCAACTGAGATCCAGTACTTCGGAGACTTCCCCGTGGAGTCTGACAACCTCCATTTACAACCAAGTGCTGATGTTTACTGGTCATGTGCACTAGGACAAATTACTCTACCTTCAAAATCTTGGTTTCCCTACTTACATGTAGGGCAGGGAAGATTCTAACTACCTCAGAGGTCTGATGTGAAGAGTAAATGAGATCATATACATAAAGTGAAGATTTGGGGAATATTTTCTGTCATTAAGTTCAATGAAGCAGAAATCAACAAATATATAGCCTTAAAAAGTTGGATTGTTGAAAAATGTTCTCATAATTTACTTAACAGATACGGTTCTCAGATGTAAATTATTAAAACATGTATAAATAAAAGTGTAAGGTCTTAGGGCCAATGGCTGGTTCCGTTGGTAGAGCATGTGACTCTTGATCTTGGGGTTGTGAGTTTGAGCCCCATGTTGGGTGTGGAGATTACTTAAAAATAAAATCTTTTAAAAAAAGTGTAAGGTCTTGAATTTTATAGGTTCTAGAACTTTCTCACTCTCAAAAATATTTGTGAGTTAAGGGGCGTCTGGGTGGCTCAGTAGGTTAAGTGTCCAACTCTTGATTTCAGCTCAGTCATGATCTCAGGGTTGTGAGATCGAGCCCCATATTGGGCTCTGTGCTGGGTGTGGAGCCTGCTTAGGATTCTCTCTTTTCCTCTGCCCCTCCCCCTGCTTGTGCACATGCTCTCTCTCTCTCTCTCTAAAGTAAGTAAATATATAAAAAATACTAAAAAAAATGTGTGAATTAAATATACAATTGAAGTGACATGTCATATGAAGCTATGAAATGGTAAGTTATTTCCCAGATATACTCTTGCTGAACTTCTTAAAGAGAAAATGTCTTTCTTTAATAAAACTTTACTATAACCTAAAAATAAAATTAAGGTCAAGTATTTGCTTTTCTAGAAAGAAACCTTACACAAGGTTTTAAAAGTACCAGTATTAGCCACTTAAAAACACTGATTTCATTTCAGATGTGCATTTTAAACATAAATTTATACCATGGTGTAAAATTTTTCATGTCTTAAATCTTTAAAAACTTGATTTTTGGGGTGCCTGGGTAGCTTAGTCGTTCAGCATCTGCCTTTGGCTCGGGTCATGATCCCCAGGATCCTCGTATCAAACCCCGAGTTGGGCCCCCTGCTCAGCAGGGAGTCTGTTTCTCCCTCTTCCTCTGCTGCTCCCACTGTTCGTGCTCTCTCTCTCTCTCAAATAAATAAAAAATCTTAAAACAAACAAATGAGTTTTGTTCTAGCTTTGCAAATCTTATTCATGGTATAGTTTTGATACTGAAGAAACTTTAATGTTCAAGATAGAGTAGAATCAATTGGGAAATAAATTTCTGAGAATGGTTTAAAAATATTTAGATCTAGAAAAAATGTCAAAAATTGTTATTTGTTTGGAGAAAAGAGACTTTATAAAATAGGATAAAATTTAATAATTTCAGAATGAAGATAAACAAAGAATACTAATTTGCTACTAAGAAAACCTGCAGTATCAGAATCTTCAAATAGATTCTCATGTCTGATTCCTCTACTTGACAATAATTTGGACTTCTACTTGGAGGGCACTTTTAAGGATGTCCTCTGCCCCATCTCATGTCTGAGAGTATGATAAAGGTGTTTTATTAATCTATTCATGAACATAACTGGAATCTTAACTTGTCAACAGGACAAGAGAAAAGGACTGGGTTTTGAGTTTTGAGTTTCCTGGTTTTGCCTCAATTCTTATTTTTGTCTTCAGTAGTTGCAATAAAAAAATAAAAAAAAATAACCCTTTATTTTTCATATGAACATTGAGATCTCAGCAAATGTTTAGCTCCCCTGCCATATTTCGTTTGTCTTGTTTTAATTTTTTTAGATTTATTTAGTTATTTTTGAGAGAGAGAGAGTATGAGAGCATGTGAGCAGGGGGAGGGGCAGAGAGAGAGGGAGAGAATCTCCAGCAGACTCCCCACTGAGCAGGGAGCCTGATGTGGGGGCGGGGCTTGATCTCGAGACCCTGAAGATCATGACCTAAGCTGAAATCAAGGGTCAGACGCTTAACTGACTGAGCCACCCATGCACCCCACATTTGTCTTGTTTTATTTTTATTTTGTTTTAAAGATTTTATTTCTTTATTTGAGAAAGAGAGTGAGAGAGAGAGCACAAGAGTGAGGCGAGGGGCAGAGGGAGAAGCAGACTCCCCGCTGAGCAGGGAGCCTGATGTGGGACTCGATCCCGGGACTCCAGGATCATGACCTGAGCCGGAGGCAGACGCCTAACCGACTGAGCCACCCAGGCGCCCTGTCTTGTTTGAAAATGTTCCTGCAAATTGTTGAAATCCTTTGTGATTAAAACCTAAATCTGAGAATCAATACATATCTCAAAACTATGAGCTGAAACTGCAAAGAGATGTATATTTTATTTTGTAATTATCAAGTACATTCACAAGACACCTGAGGCACAGACGTGTGCGTCCAGGACAGTGGGAGCTTGGTGCCACCGGAGCACATTTTGGGGCTGATTGCTGAGGGCTTCCCCCAACACTGGAGCCACTCATCCCCCTTCCAAAATGCTCCCCCTTTAAGTTCTACACAGCAGGGGCATGTTTACCAATTTTCATGCCTCTACAACATGTGCAGGGATAGGAGCCAAATATATTTTTACTAGAAGATATTTCACATCGAGTATACATCTGGGCAAAATTTACACCTCAATGCCCAACACTGTTTTTCTCACTTCTTATTTTAATTGATTCAATTGTTTAATTTGGTAAATAAGTTTTCTGATACTATACTAGTTTTGACCTTTGTGGGGTTAAATATTTTATTGACAAACTTATAATGTCACAAGTTTGAGTCAAGAGTCAAGAAAAAAACCCCAATGAACTTTCGTATTATAACACTTTAAAATACACAGTCACATAGTAATGACACCATTAATTACGGAACTCAAGCATTAAATAATGCAATGTAATAATTTAAGAACAAATGTTACGACTAAAATAAATATTCAACAAAGTCTACAAATTTATATGCTTAAATATGAAATGCTCTTTTTAAAAAGTAAAGAAGTTTGAAACACTGCTGCCAATCAAGCCAAAGGCCATTTTTAGTTTATATGTATCACATTACATATATATGAGTCATTCAAAACAAACGTGTTCCCTTTTAATGTCTTTGTCACTGGGACCATTTAGAATACACAATATTCTGAAGTTGCTTATCTCTTAAATAAAGCTAAATTTCAAAAGCATATATTTCACATTCTGAACATAACATCACACACACAATCACGTTACAGCTATAATAATATTAAATGACTGCTTAATGGACATCCTAACAGTGTAAACACTTTTCTTTCCTGTTGGTTGAATAGCAATTATGTTTTTTTCTTTATGGGTTTTCCAACAGTGGTCATATAATTTTGATGTAATTACTAATAAATACAAGTACCAATACTTTGATCAACAACAATCACAATGGTTTATAACAACGAAAGTCAAAAGGCCACATTTATTTTTTTACTCGTACCTCGCTTCTGATTTTTCTAGATTCTCTCATAAGGACAAGAAGTAGTGGGTCCTTCCTTTCTTCCTTAGTATCTGAAAATTCTTAACTCTGAAGAGAAATTCTGTTTGGTTTAATTTGTCATTTCATTTCTGTGTATTTGGTTGTCTCTTCATTCTTCTTCAACTCTTTACTAGGAGAAAAGTACACACAATGTGCTCAATGAACTTAAACAATGTCTTTTGCCCACAACCAAATCTCGGTGTGCTCCTGCAACAGCATGGGTAATAAACACACCAGGTGACACACACACACACACACACACACACACCCCAAGACCAAAGTACGAATCACCTTTGCTTCTTCTTTCTTTCTTTATTTGAGAGAGACAATGAGAGAGAGAGAGAGAGAGCACAAGAGGGGGGAGGGTCAGAGGGAGAAGCAGACTCCCCGCCAAGCAGGGAGCCCGATGCGGGACTCGATCCAGGGACTCCAGGATCATGACCCGAGCCGAAGGCAGCCGCCCAACCAACTGAGCCACCCAGGCGCCCTCACCTTTGCTTCTTGAACACACTGTTAACACCCAGCACCACCAGCAGAGGCGTAAAGCCGGCTCTGGCACTGACAAGCGAAAAAGAAATACACGTCTCAAATACAGACACTAAGCACTCCAAACCTGGGGCAACTTCCAGAAATTAAGAGCAGGCAATCAGAGTTTGTAAAATTCTTCACTCATTGGGGGAAAAAAATGTCACGGATGATGCTCCAACGGTTAGTAAGTGGAAAGGATATAGACCATCTTATTAAATAACATTCTTCCATTTGGTCAATGGCTGTGTCTATTTTTACAAGTGGGTTAACTATATTTTTTTGAATAAATCCAAAAAATGGTGTGTGTCATTTTCAACAAAGATAGTGATGGTTAATTATGCATCTAAATGCAGCTCTAAAATAAAGCAAATTATACCACTAATAAAAATCAAGAACTGGGGCGCCTGGGTGGCTCAGTCGTTAAGCGTCTGCCTTCGGCTCAGGTCATGATCCCAGGGTCCTGGGATCGAGCCCCGCATCGGGCTCCCTGCTCTGCGGGAAGCCTGCTTCTCCCTCTCCCACTCCCCCTGCTTGTGTTCCCTCTCTCGCTGTGTCTCTCTCTGTCAAATAAATAAATAAAATCTTTAAAAAAAAAAAAAAAAAAAAAAATCAAGAACTGGGGCACCTGGGTGGCTTAGTTGGTTAAGTGGCTGCCTTCAGCTCAGGTCATGATCCCAGGGTCCCGGGATCGAGCCCCACATCAGGCTCCCTGCTTAGAGGAGAGCCTGCTTCTCCCTCTCCCCCTGCCTGCCGCTTGGCCTACTTGTGCTCCTCATCTCTCTGTCAAATAAATAAAAACCTTAAAAAAATTTAAAAAACAAGAACCAATATGTGGATGAAACAAGGAGCTTCTTAGAGACCATGTAGGAAGTACACAAAAACTAGCTAGTGGTGTTGAACGTGACACTCTTTAATGCAATTATTCACATGCCAGTGGTATCTAGACTTAGATAAAAATGTTGTTGTCTTTCCTCTGAACAGAAAGGGCTTAATGCTTGACTGCTCTGCAAAAACAAATGCAGCCTAAGAATCTGGTTAAGGTGGTGGTCAATTCCATTGCACACTCCTGAGAAGAGTTAACGGCTGGAGCGTCGGGGCCAGAAAGGGCAGGCTACCCATTTCCTAAGGTCCTTTCCTGGAAGCACAAGAGGTGCAGGTAACATCTGTGTTTTCAGGGGCAGGCTCGATCATAAATAAATAGTTACACTATCTTTCTTAATATCTTTTTTGATGAGAGACATTTACGCACGAGGGGAAAAAATCCTTTGTCCGTCTGTGTTTCCTGACTTTAACTTTGTTGAACAGAGCTACCACAGATAAGCTGGGATTATATGCAGAAGTCCAAAAATGTTTCAAGTGAGGCTCACAAGAGCTGCTAAAGTAGAGCGTAAAGTAGCACAGATGTGGTGTGCCATTGCACCAGGGGCCAAAAGAGGGTGTCACATTCATTTCTGCCCGTGTGCATACATGTAAAGCACACAAAACTTGTCCCAAATTAGGGATCAATAAAAATGGGAAAGAAAGTAGTAAAGGCTCAAACGGATGCTGGGCACAAGTGCCTGAGAGACCCTACAAACATCCGCAAGGGGCCGAGAGGAGGGTAAAAGGGTCTTAGAGGAACAACAAGGCAAAAGAGAGTGGGAGGCGGCGTTTGTAAAAGTGGTAACAAAAACAAAGAAGAAAAACAGAAAAGGGAAGGGAGAGAAGAACAGCTGGAAGTGAGTGAGCTGGATCCTGCACGTGCAGAGGATGTAGGACAAGTGACACGTATCAGGTGGAGCCTGCACTCTGAGAAGTAAACAGAGAAGACAGAGGACCCTCAGGAGAGGGATCCCTCTAGAGAAAAGTAACTAGAACATGCTGAAGTAGGCAGTGTAGATAACATCTTTAAGGGAAGTGAATCAGACCAAGAAGAAGGAGCCCTGGACACAGAATGCCAAAGGCTGCCCGTGAGAGGGGGAAAGGACGAGAGACGTCCAGTGCACACCCCTGACGGGTGCGGGGGGGGGTGGGAGGGGGGTGCGGCGCGTGAGCATGACAGGCGCTGACAGCACAGGACTGAAAAGCTGAGGCAGTAGACGGAGATTTGCTGAAAGGGAAGAGAAGCCATCTAACCGAAAGACCCCAAAGAGAATCGAAATGTGGTCTTTCTCTGAGGTGTCTCCTCAGGATGGATGAGGCCCCATAAGCCAATGCAGGTAGAGAATAACAAAGTGAGGGCCTTCTTTTTCAAGGCAAATCATTTGGAAAGAGAAAGGAAAATCTGCATACTAAGATACTGGAAAATGAATATGAAACCGGGTTAGTGACTGTGTGTATGTTATGTGTGAAAAATAAGACTCATAAAAATACTGGGCCCTACCCTGCAAGATATTCAATCCAGTAAATATTCCCTGAGGCTTACTACTTGGCCAGAGAGCAGGCTAAGTACTGGGGAGAAACGAGGCGAGCACAGTAGAGCCCCTGCCTGTAAGCACTTGCCATCTACTCATCTAACTGAGCACCGTGTAACAGAAACAGCCCTGAACTTGGAGCCAGAAGATCAAGTCCTAGTTCAGGCACTTTACCTGTGACTCTGAAACCCTGCATTCTGCAAATGTAGAAAGAACGGGCTATATTAGAAAATTTCTAAAATTACTTTCATTTTATTTTATTTTTAAAGATTTTATTTATTTATTTGACAAGATAGAGAGAGAACATGGCAGAGCGGCAGGCAGAGTGAGAGGGAGAAGCAGGCTCCCCGCTGAGGAAGGAGCCCGATGCAGGGCTGGATCCCAGGACCCTGGGATCATGACCTGAGCCGAAGGCAGACGCTTAATCGACTGAGCCACCCAGGCACCCCTAAAATTACTTTCATTTTAAAAGAAATGACAAGTAGTAGATATCAATATATGTTGGGTAGAAAAATTAGAAAATACACAAAGTAAAATGAAAGAAAAAAAAATAACCACAACACCACCACTCAGAGGGAACTACTGATATTTTTTTAAATGTATATCGTTCAATATTTTATGCATGTAGTTGACCCTTGAATAACACAGGTTTGAAGTGCATGAGTCCACTTAGACTCAAATTTTTTTCAAAAATATGTTGGAAAAGCTTTTGGAGATTTGTGACAACTTGAAAAAACTTGTAAACTAGCTTAGAAATATAAAAAAAACTAAGAAAAAGGTATGTCACAAATGCATAAAATATATGTAGATACTAATCTCTTTTATCATTTACTACCATAAAATATACAGAAATATATATGTGTGAGCAGCTCGTCTCTCCAGTAAATTGCGTATCGCAGTAAAAAGTGATCTCTCACAGCTCCTGCATATTTTTCACTCTGTTTAGTGCAACACTGTAAATCTTGAATAATACCATGGGACCCAGGCAAAGTGTCACCACTGATGCTGGAAGTGCTCCCAAGAAGCAGAGAAAAGTCATGACATTCCCAGAAAAACTTGAATTGCTTGAGATACCTACCAAAGACTGAGGTCTGCAGCTGTGGCTGTCTGCATTTTTCAAGATAAATGAATGCAGCATAAAGACCAGTGTAAAAAAAAGAAAAGGAAACTCGTGAAGTCATTGCTGCAGCTACACCAACAGGTATGAAAACCCTGCATGTTTTGCAAAATATTTTTCTTAAAGATTTTATTTTATTTGAGAGAGAGAGAGTGTGCATGAGTGGGGGCGGGGGGGGGGTGGAGGGGCAGAGGGAGAGGGAGAAATAGACTCCCCGCTGAGGAGGGAGCCCGATGTGGGGGGGCTTGATCATGACCTAAGCCGAAGACAGACTCTTAACTGGCTGAGCCACCCAGGCGCCCCTGCAAAATACCTTTTTATTTTGTATTGAAAACGCAGCTTTTATGTGTGTATAAGGCTGATATAAGAAAGATGTACTGATAGACTCTAATATGATTCAAGAAAATCAAAGTCATTATGTGACAACTTAAAGCAAAAGGAAGGTGAAGGATCCAAAGTTGGAGAATTTAACGCCAGCAAAGGATGGTTTGATAATTTTAAGAAAGAGGTTTGGCTTAAAAAAAGCCAAGATAACAGGAGAAGCAGTTCTGCCCACCAAGAGTCAGCTGAGGAGTTCCCAGAGGCCATTAATAAAATCACCGAGGAACAAGGATATCTGTCTGAACAGATTTTTAATGCAGATGAAAGTGCCTTATTCTGGAAAAAAAATGCCACAAAGGACATTTACTGGTGAGGAAGAGAAGCAAGCACCAGGATTTAAGGAAGGCAAGAAGGGATAGGCTAATTCTACTGTGTTGTGCAAATGCAGTCAGCTTTATGATTAGGATTGCCCTTATCCAGAGAGCTGCTAACCCCAAGGCCTTGAAAGGAAAAGGTAAAAGACTAACGTACAACAAAAAGGCCTGAACAATGAGAACCCTTCTCCTGGATTGATTCCACTGATGCTTTGCCCCTGAGGTCAGAAAGTACCTTGCCACTGAAGGACCGTCTTTTTAAGTTCTTTTGATATTGGACAATGCCCCTAGCCACCCAGAACCCCATGAGTTCAACACCGAAGGCACTGAAATAGTCTACTTGTCCCCAAACACAATGTCTCTAATAGCTTCTAGGTCAGGGGGACCATACGAAACTTTAAGGCTCATTACACACATTACTCTAGGGAAAGGACTGTAAATGCTATGGAAGAGAACCCCAGCAGAGAGAACATCATGAACATCTGGAAGGTTACACCATTGAAGATGCCATCATGGTTATAGAAGAAGCCGTGAGAACCATCAAGCCCAAAATGATAGATTCCTGCCGAAGAAAACTGTATCCAGATGCTGTGCATGACTTTACAGGATTTAGAGCAGAACCAATCAAGGAAATCACGAAAGAGATTGTAGATATGGCAAAAAAGTTGGCGGTGGGGGGGGGGGGTGAAGGGTTTCAAGATATGGGTCTTGGAGCAATTCAAGAACTGATATACACCATACCAGAGGAATGAACAGAAGACAACTTGATAGAGATGAGTGCCTCTGAACCAGTGCCAGACAATGAGGAAAGACATAAAAAGAAGCAGTGCCAGAAGACAAACTGAACTGGACAGTAGACAGTCCAGCAGAAGGCTTCCGATGATTCAAAATGGCTTTGACTTCTTTTATGACTGGGACCCTTCTATGATATGGACAATGAAACTAAAGCAAATGGTGGAAAAAGGATTGGTACCATATAGAAACATTTTTTAAAAGATTTAGTTAGTTATTTTATAGAGGGGGGAGGGGCAGAGGGAGAGAGGGAATCTCGAGCAGACTCTCCGCTGAGCACAGAGTCCAAAGCGGGGCTCGATCCCAGGACCCCGAGATCATGACCTGAGCGGAAATCAAGAGCTGGCAGCTCAACCAACTGAGCTACCCAGGCGCCCCCCAGATTGAAACATTTTTAGAAAAATGAAAAAGCAAACAAGTCAGACAGCAATTACAACGTATTTCTGTAAAGTTCTACTGTGTGCCCGCCTAACCTGCCTCCTCTTCTACCTCTGCCACCCCTGAGACAGCAAGACCAGCTGCTCCTCCCCTGTCATCTCCTCCTCCCCCCTCCTCCCCCCCTCCTCCTCCCCCTCCAACTCCTCCCCCTCCTCCACAGGAAGAGGACAAGCATGAAGACCTTTATGATGATCCACTTTCACTCGATGAACAGTAGATAATCATGCTGTACAGTCACTAAACTTATCTATTGCGTATGTGTGTATGTCTGTGTGTGAAAATCTATTAACTCTGTGTCATCACCATTTCATCACTGCCCAAGTATCCACTGTATAGAACATTGTGTGCAACACGTGTATGGAAGTGGACAGACTATCCTTACAAACGCGGTGATAGGTAATAAAATTAATAACATGTTAGTTTTCTTCCTGTTTTATAACTCTGCTTTCAAAGAGTTACATTACAGTACAGGATGCCCTCTCTCCCCTAAGCAGAGAAACTGCTTATCAGCCTTTCATCACAGGTAAGTTTTTTTTTTTTTTAATGTAACAGTGTTTTTTTTTTAATTTAATTTTATTATGTTATGTTAGTCACCGTACAATACATCACCAGTTTTTGATGTGGTGATCCACAATTCATTGTTTCCATACAACACCCAGTGCTCCATGCAGTACGTGCCCTCTTTAATACGCATCACCAGGCTAACCCATCCCCCCACACCCCTCCCCTCTAAAACCCTCAGTTTGTTTCTCAGAGTCCATAGTCTCTCATGGTTCGTCTCCCCCTCCAATTTTCCCCCCTTCATTTTTCCCTTCCTTCTCCTAATGTCCTCCATGCTATTCCTTACGTTCCACAAATAAGTGAAACCATATGATAATTGACTTTCTCTGCTTGACTTATTTCACTTAGCATAATCTCCTCCAGTCCCATCCATGTTGATGTAAAAGTTGGGTATTCATCCTTTCTGATGGCTGAGTAATATTCCATTGTATATATGGACCACATCTTCTTTATCCATTTGTCTGTTGATGGGTATCTCGGCTCTTTCCACAGTTTGGCTATTGCGGACATTGCTGCTATGAACATTGGGGTGCATACGGCCCTTCTTTTCACTACATCTGTGTCTTTGGGGTAAATACCCAGGAGTGCAATTGCTGGGTCATAGGGTAGCTCTATTTTTAATTTTTTGAGGAATCTCCACACTGTTTTCCAAAGTGGCTATACCAACTTGCATTCCCACCAACAGTGTAAGAGGGTTCCCCTTTCTCCACAACCTCTCCAACATTTGTTGTTTCTTGCCTTGTCAATTTTTGCCATTCTAACTGGTGTAAGGTGGTATCTCAGTGTGCTTTTGATTTGAATTTCCCTGATGGCTAATGATGATGAACATTTTTTCATGTGTCTGTTAGCCATTTGTATGTCTTCTTCAGAGACGTTGTCTGTTCATGTCTTCTGCCCATTTTTTGACTTGATTATTTGTTTTTTGGGTGTTGAGTTTGAGAAGTTCTTTATAGATCTTGGATACCAGCCCTTTATCTATAGTGTCTTTTGCAAATATCTTCTCCCATTCTGTGGGTTGCCTCTGTTTTGTTGACTATTTCCTTTGCTGTGCAGAAGCTTTTTATCTTGATGAAGTCCCAAAAGTTCATTTTTGCTTTTGTTTAACTAGCCTTTGGAGATGTATCTTGAAAGAAGTTGCTGTGGCCGATGTCAAAGAGGTTACTGCCTATGTTCTCCTCTAAGATTTTGATGGATTCCTGTCTCACATTGCGGTCTTTCATCCATTTTGAGTTTATCTTTGTGTATGGTGTTAGAGAATGGTCGAGTTTCGTTCTTCTGTATATAGCTGTCCAATTTTCCCAGCACCATTTATTGAAGAGACTGTCTTTTTTCCATTGCATATCTTTTCCTGCTTTGTTGAAGATTATTTGACCATAGAGTTGAGGGTCCATATCGCAAAGCTGGGGGGCATCACATTGCCCGATTTCAAGCTATGTTACAAAGCAGTGATGTCTTCTTGGTGAAGACAGCATGGTACTGGCACAAAAACAGACATATAGACCAATGGAACAGAATAGAGAGCCCAGATATGGACCCTCAACTCTATGGTCAAATGTTTTCAATCAGTATCATGAAAGAGAACTACAGCACTCTCTGCCATAACCATTCATTCATTACTATGCAGGCTAGGCGACTGGGAAGCAATTACATTGATTACACTGGGCCACCAGAAAGCAACCATATTGCTGCTTCTTTGTTATCAATGCATGAATAGTTATACCTTTAAATAAATACAAATTTTCACATTATCCTTTCATTTTTGATGTCGGTGTTAATAATATGTGTAACATCTACAGTGTTCTATGTATCACATAAGACCGTAATGATGGAGGTACACACAGATGATTTGTCTTGTACACAGATGCTGTAAACTGACAATATAGTAAATATAGTATAGTACTCTAAATGTATTTTCTCTTACGTATTTTTCTTAGTAACATTTTTGTTTCTCCAGCTTACTTTATTGTAAGACAAGAGTATATAATACATATAACATACAAAATACGTGTTAATCAACTATTGAGGTTATCAGTAAGGCTTCCAGCCAACAGTAGGCTGTTATTGTTAAGTGGTTGGGGGAGTCCAAGGTGATAACATGGATTTTCGACTGCATGGACTGGGGGTTGGCACCCCTAACCCCTGTGTTGTTCAAGAGTCAACTGCATATGTTATATAGAAACTATTTTATAATTATCTTTCTTTTACTTAAAAATTTGTTATAAACATCTTTCCATGTCTATGAAAATACTTCTCTAATGTAGCGAATAATATCACATGGTATTCTCTTATATAAAGGTCCCATAATTTAATAAACTCTATATTTATAGAAATTCAATTTTTTCCTTCCTATTTTTAAAAAAGTTATTTATTTTAGAGAGAGAGAGAGAGCACGAGCAGGGGGAAGGAGAGGGAGGGAGGAAGGGAGACGGGGAGAGAGAGAGAGAGAAGCAGACACCCCCACTGAGTGCGGAGCCTGACGCGGGGCTCAATCTCATGACCCTGAGATCATGACCTGAGCCGAAATCAAAAGTCAGACACTCAACTGACTGAGCCACTCTGGCATCCCTTTTTCTTCCTATTTTTAAAACACTGCTTGAAGGAACAGCCTTTTAACTGAGTCGGTGCATGTATACTTGAATATTTTCCTACAGCAGGGTAAAACTGTCTTCTGAATGCCCTTTGTCAATTTTCCTTCTGTTCTTTGTTGATTTTGAAGAGTTTTTAAAAAAAATATGCTAAGGGTATGAATTCTTTATCTGTCATATATTTTATGAAATTCCTCCTCATCTTGGGTTATTATTTGTTGTTAGATTTTGCTTATGCTGTGTTTTTTCTCTTTGATGTGTATCACTTCAAAGTTTTTATTATTAAAATTTGTTCCAAAATGTTTTCTGATTCTGTTACCAAGGATAAAAAGTCATTCCTTAACCCATGAATATATATCTATATGTGTTTGGTATAATGAGCTTTTATTTTTTTATAATTAAAATCTACAGAATTTGGAGTCTCGCTCTCCCACGGTGACAATTCTGTAAGGGCGCCATGATACAGCTGAAATGCCTCACTTCCGCACACACACTTCACTGTGCCTGACCGAGGGAACAGCGGCCTTCATACATTCCTTCCCCCACCAGAAAACATCGTCATTTAAACAAACGTGCCTCACTGGCCTGTCTCGGTAGAAAAGTGACCCCTCCTTGTTTCACATTCTAATGTATCTCCTCTGGTCCCCAGGGATTATTCTCTCTATAAAGGTCTCTAAATCCTGTGTTTTCCACTGCTTGCTGTCCAGCTTTTCCTTTCCTTTGAAGTACAGCTTCTTGGAGAAGCAGTCTATTCTGAGCACCTTTTCCTTTGCACTGGAGACAATCAGATTCACGCTTCCAGGACTCTCAACCAAACTCTCCTCTTGCAGGTCGTAAATGGCCTCTTGGCTGCAAATCCCAGAAGGGCATTTTTCAGTCTGTATTTTACTTCTCCTCCCTCTGGCATTTGTCACTGTTGAATTATTTTTAATTGCAGTATAATTAACTGCATAGTATCAGTTTCAGGGCTACACCGCAGTGGTTCGACGATGCTATCCATTCATTACTCAATGGCCATGCTAAGTGGAGTTTCCAGCTGTCACTAAAAATGACAGCACAACATTATTGACTATCTTCCCTATGCTGTACTTCTCATCTCCAGGACTTATTTGGCATCTGTCTCGGTTGACCACGCCTTCCCTAAATCTTTCTCCCCTGACTCTATGATACAACTTTCTCTGGGTTTTCCTCTTACCTCTATTAGGGTGACTTTTCTGCTGGTTTGCTCATTCTTCTTCATGTGCATATCTATTATGTGTCCTCGGTCCTCACGGCTCTGCTCTTTGCCCACTTCAGAACTAAAGGAGGGAAAGATAAGAAACAAAAGCCCATAAGAAAGCTGCTGCAACAGCTCACAGGAGGCTCTGATTTAGGTCGGGGCAGTAGAAAGAGAGAGGGGAGATTGACAGGAGGATCTGAAAGAACAACATTTGACACAGTATATAAGTGATTATGTTGGCGGGTGAGAGGCAGGGAGTTAATCAAAATAATGTAGAGACATGAACCTCTACCTGGTTGGGCTCCTTCTTACTATGATGAAGGGACAGAATAAAATCAATTTTGCTTCTCTCAGAAAAGTATTAGATGTCTGGGAAAAACCAGAAAGCTTTTTATCAAAAAAATAAATAAATAAAGGTTTTTATCAAATTAGATGGAAAAACGTGTGTGTATGTATGTGCACGCATGTGTGGGTATATAGAAATAAGAGGAAATTTCTTAGTGACGGAGAGAAAGGTGAAGGAAGTTTATGCATAAGAAAGCTGTGATATGATCCAGGAATTCCACTACTGGGTATTTATACAAAGAAAATGAAACACTAATTTGAAGAGATACATACCTCTATGTTTACTACAGCATTATTTACAATAGCCAAGACATGGAAGCAACCCAAGTGTCCACTGATAGATGAATAAAGAAGATGTGGTGTGTATATATATATACAATGGAATATTACTCAGCCATAAAAAAGAACAAGATCTTTCCATTTGTGACAACATGGATGCACCTAGAGGGTATTATGCTAAGTGAAATAAGTCAGAGAAAGACAAATACCATATACACTTACATGTGGAATATAAAAAACAAAACAAATGAACAAACAAACAAAAAGCAGAATCAGATCTATAATACAGAGAACCGATGTTTGCCTGAGCAGAGGGGAGTGGGAGATATAGGACCCCAGTTCTGGAATGAATACTCATGGAAAGAAAAGGTACAGTATAGGAGGTACGGTCAATGAGACTGTAATAGTGTTCTATGGTGGGAGATGGGAGCTACCCTTGTGGCAAGCACAATGTAACGTATGGGCTTATCAAATCACTATGCTGTATACCTGAAACTAATGAAACACCGTGTGGCAACTCTACTCAAAAAAATAAATAAATAAAGCTGTGATATTCTGAACTGTGGGATGTGGAATGCAGCTTTTTAAACAGTTCAACAGTAGGAGAAAATATAAAACTAATACTTTGTGAATGAGTGCATAGTAGTGTAAATAATGTTAGGAGAAAGAAAATACAAAAACAATGACAAAAGGGAAATTTAAAGAGTGGAAGACAGTGTCTCCTTTCTAGAATATCTGGGAATGGTGAAAGAATTTGTCACAGATGCAAGAATTTCAAAATCAAGTAATACATAGGATTGAATAGAGATCTCTATGAACTAAACTGTGTTCTCTCAAAACCCACAGGGTGAAGCCCTAATCCCCAAAGTAGAAGCAGCGCTTTTAAGGAGGTTAATTAAAGTTAAATGAGGCCATAGGGGGAGGCTCTAACCTACGGAAGTGGTAGTCTTTATAAGAGAAGAGACAGCACGGAGCTCTCTTTCTCCACACACACACAGAAGAAAGGCCACGTGAGGACACAGCGGGAAGGTGGCTGTCTGCAAGCTGGGAAGAGAGGTTTCACCAAAAATCAACCCTGCTGGAACCTTGATTTTGAACTTCCAGCCTCCAGAACTGAAAAAATAAATTTCTGTTGCTTAAGGGACCCAGTCTGTGGTACTGGTATGGCAGCTGGAGATAATGATGTGGAGACATAAACGTAAGGAAAATGGGATCAGATGGCTGAGGAGGAAAAGGTCAGACATTAAAATAAAGTATATATTTCGAAAGGGGGAGAATAATGAGAGAAAGGAAAGGCTGAGCTCTAAAAAATAAGCACTGATAATTTGCAATCTCTCTTCAGGGAACCTATTCTCAGGCATTAAAGTAAAAACTCGGGTATCTCTGGGGGCCAGGGGAGTAATATGGTGAAAGAGAGAAGCAAGCTGGGGGTAACACAGTAAACTGGCCAACTGCAGAGTGTATGACCTATGCAGGAGAGGCAATCCACTGCTTCAGCTCCAGCTCAGGGATACCATGGATACCATGGAAGACTGTGGAACTGTGGCCCAGAACTTCAGATTATTTTCAAGAGAAGTAGAAAGTCTGCATTTATGTGAAATCTTTTTGTATTTGGGCAACTGAAAATTATACACAAGCACGCATGCACACACACACACAGTGGACCCAACCAAAGATACTAGGACTGCATCTTGCTGGGCAGGCCCTAGTTTTTGACCTCTGTTCCAACCACAGAGTACCTACCGGCCTCAGGGTACCCCAGGCATTTTACACTTTAGCTTCTGATGTCCTAACGTTTAGGTTCTTCTCTTTTTGTTCACCCTATCTCAATATTGTCTTTAAGACTTAAATGCTATCTTACATCTTTGGCTTTCACTGATCACTACAGGAAAATCAGACTGTGTGATCCTCTCCACCTTTTCTAATAATCTATATATAATCTAACAGAAAATTATCTTGAAACACACACATGTAGATGTTTGCTTGCAGCCAAGATGCAGTAACAGGGACTAGATATACTGCTTGCCGAAAACCACCACCAAGAAACAAGCAAGCAAGCAAAACAACCGGACAAAATATACGAAACAACAGTTTTCAAGACAGTAAGTCATTGGCAACAAAGGACACTGATACCCAAGAGCTGGGGAATAAATGAGATGAACCCTATGGTCACCCATCTTACTACCTTGAGAGTTTCCAGGCCATAGCACAGGGAGATGAACCCTGCATGGGTCCTGGTGGACTCCCTAGCAGCTGAGGGTCTGAGGAGACAGAGGTGGTTAGAGTTTGGAGTGCCAGGGAGGAAAAAGCTTCAGAGTGACAGAACGGGAGGATCTGCAAAGGGTTACCCTTCAAGTATTCTGCAACTACTGATGAACGGATGCATCTGAGGAAACTTCCCGAGGCCCGAACAGTGCCTGTTCCTACCAGCCAGGCTGGCAAACCTCATGACTCAGAGGGCACTGCACAGAGTACCCAGACGGACTTGTGTCTGTAGTGAGGAATAATTAATGGCTCTCGTCCCAACTAACAAATCTTAAAAGCAAGACCTGAAAGGATCAAACTGTTCCGAAGTAGCTTAACTACATTCTAGAACAGAGCTTAAGGATATTTATAGAAATAGAGAAGTATCTAGGAACCAAAAGGTAAAAAATTTCAATGTATGGCATCCAATAAAAATTTATTAGGGGGGCAAAGAGATAGAAAAATACAACCTACAATGAGGATAAAAAAATAGAAACTGACCCAGAACTGACAGAGGTGTTAGAATTATCATTAAAACAATGTTAGAAAAAACATTAAAAGAGTTATTATAACTATATTGCACCTGCTCAAAAGGTTAGGAAGAAACATGGAAGATAACTAGAAAACCCACAGTGAATTTCTAGAGATGAAAACTAAAATGCCTGAGGTGAGAAATACACTGGAAGGGATTAAAGTCAGAATAGACACTGCAGAGAAGAGATCAGATAACCTGAAGACATAGCAGCAGAAACTATCAGTAGAAATTAAATGGAAGCCACAGCAATAGAAAGATGAAATACACACACAAAAAAGAATTAAAAAACATAAAGCATCAGTGAGCTGTGGGACACCTTTATGTGGCCTAATATACGTGTAATTGGAATCCTCAAAGAGGAGAAAAAAACAAAATAAAACAAAACTGAAGAAAAAACGCCCAAATATTCTAAATTTGATGAAAATATAAACCTACAGATCTACCAACCCCCAGCACAAGAAACATAAAGAAAATTACAAGGCACATCATGATCAAATTGTGCAAAACCAGTGATAGAGAGAAACCTTACAACTAGCCACAGTGGGGGAAAACATGCTATGTACGGAGGAATAAGATAAGCATAATAGTCTATTTCTTGTTGGAAAAAACTGCAGGTGAGAAGACAGTGTAGGAACATTTTTAAAGTACCAGAAAAAAAGTGCAAATCTTTCAACACAGAATTTTATGCCAAGTGAAAATAGCTTTCAGAAACAAAGATGAGGGGCGCCTGGGTGGCTCAGTCATTAAGTGTCTGCCTTCGGCTCAGGTCACGATCCCAGGGTCCTGGGATCGAGGCCCGCATCAGGCTCCCTGCTCAGCGAGGGGCCTGCTTCTCCCTCTTCCACTCCCCCTGCTTGTGTTCCCTCTCTCGCTGTGTCTCTCTGTCAAATAAATAAATAAAATCTTAAAAAAAAAAAAAAGAAACAATGATGAACTAGTTCTTTTCAGACATGTGAAAAGTGAAGGCATTTATTTTTAGCCAACACTACAAGCAATTTTGAAGGGAGTCCTCTAGGCGTAAAGAAAATGATAGTAGGCGAAAATATGGATTTACACAGAGGAATTACAAAATAACTGAAAATGGAAACAAAATGGGCAAATATTAAGAATTCCTTATGCAATCTCTTCAAAAGATGACAGTTTTTTTTTTTTTAAAGACTTTATTTATTTGAGAGAGAGAGAACAAGAGAGAGCACAAGCAGAGGGAGCGGCAGGGGGAGAGAGAGAAGCAGACTCGCCGCTGAGCAGGGAGCCCGATGCAGGGCTCGATCCCAGGACCCTGAGATCATGACCTGAGCTGCAGGCAGATGCTTAACCGACTGAGCCATGCAGGTGCCCCAAAAGATGACAGTTTAAACAAAAATAATAACATACTGAGGAGTTTATAACTTAAATAAATGTGTGACCATAGACGCATGAAGGTCAGGAAGGAAGATATGGAAGTGTACCATCTTAAAGCTCCTGAAGATATACTGTGTGATAAATATTTGTATTATAAACCCTAAAAAAATCACTAACATAGCAAAACAGCATTATAGATATTAAGCTAGCAAGCAAGATAAAATAGGTAACATAATCTAAAAGAAAGCAGGAAAAGATGAAAAAAGAACTGATGAGACAAATAGAAAATAAAAAAGCAGTACAACACACTAAAAATTAATCCATATTAATAATCATATTAAATATAAACATTTGCCTAGTTACCCTAATTAAAAGGCAGAAATGGTCATATTGGATAAAATGAGCATGACTCAGCTATAAGCTGCCTATAAAAAACATACTTTAATTCTCAACCTATTTGCATCTGTTATTTTTTTTTTTTTAAGATTTTATTTATTTATTGGACAGAGAGAAACACAGCAAGAGAGGGAACACAAGCAGGGGGGAGAGGGAGAAGCTGGGTTCCTGCAGAGCAGGGAGCCCGATGCGGGACTCGATCCCAGGATGCTGGGATCATGACCCGAGCCGAACGCAGACGCTTAATGACTGAGCCACCCAGGCGCCCCTTGCATCTGTATATTTAAAGTATGAAAACACATAAACCATTCTAACATTACTAAAAGAAAGCTGGAGAAATTTTGTTAATATTAAATGAGGGAGATTTCAGAACAAAGAATATGACCAGAAATAGTCATTTCATAATAAGGGTGTCAGTCCTTCAAGAGTACATAACAATCCTAAATATATGGACACCTAATACAGAACTTCAAAATATATGACACAAAAACTAACAGAGCTACAAGAATGAAAAAAACAAGCCCACAATATTAGTTGAAGACTTCAATACCCTACTCTCAATAATAGAAAAGTACACAGAAAATCAGTAAGGCAACAAAAGATATAAACAACACTATTAGCCCATGTGATCCAATTTATTTATAAAAGAATACTTCCGGTAGATAAGTGCATAATACACATTCTTTTCAAGGGGACTAAAAACTTTTACCAAGGGAGACCAAATTAAGAATCACAAAACAATTCTTAGTAAATTTAAAAAGATGTGGATCATATAGAGTATGTTCTCTGACCACAATGGAATTAGAAATCAGTACCAGAAACATCTCTGGGAAACTTCCTAAACATTAGAAATGAAATGACCCACTTCTAAGTAACCCATAGATCAAAGAAGAAATCTGAAGGAAAATTAAAGTGTTTTGAAAGAAATGAAAATGAAACCACAACATATCAAAATTTGTGGAATGCCATTCAAGCAGTGCTTAGTGGGAAATTTATGGCACTACATGTTTATATTAGAAGAGAAGAAAGGTGTTAAATCAATGATCACAGTTTCCACTTTAAAAAACTAGAAGAAGGACAAGTTAAATCCAAAATAAACAGAAATAAAGACCAGAGTGGAAATCAATGAAATAGAAAATAAACAATAAACAGAAATCAGTGAAACAAAAAGCCAATTCTTTGAAAAGATCAATAAAATTGATAAACCATTAGCCAGGCTGATTGAAAAAAAAAAAAAAAGACATTATCGACACCAGGGATTAGAGAGATGCAACACTACCACAGATTCTTTTAATACTGAAAAGATAATGAGGGAATATTATGAACAACTTTATGTCAATCAATTCAATCACTTGAGTGAAATGGACTAATTCCTCAGAAGAAACAAACTATTAAAAGTCTATACAAGAAGAACTAGATAACTTAAGACCACTTCTATTAAATAAATTGAATTTGTAGTTAAAAATCTTCCAAAAAAGAAAATTCCAGAACCAGACAGCTTTATTGGTGAGTTTACCCAATATTTGAAGAAGAAATAAAATGAAGTCCGTGAAAGTGGTGGAGCTGAGGACTTCTGAATATTCTCTTCTCCAAATAAGCTAGGAGAAAACTGGCAAAAATGGTTAGAATCTACTTTTTCAGAATTCTGGAAATTAGCCAAAAGCTTGTGGCAACTGGGGAATGTTTATTCAAGAAAATGGGTTGAATCTTGGTAAGATCTTGTGAGCTTTGTGGCATTTCAATTTGACCTAGTCCCAACCCCCACTGTTGGCTCTCCTTGAAAAAGAATAGCCTGCATTTATGGTGAAAGCCAGCAGCCTGGCAGCTACTGGAAGGCACAGAACAGGGATGGAGCTCTTTCAAAGCCTCATTTCCAAAGAACTGTCTTCACTTGATCTGTCTGGTGGTTCTTTGGAAGATACCACTTGTAAGGCTGTCTGTATTTGACCTATCTCAGAGCTTGCCTTTTCCCTGGGAGGCACTTGTTGAAAACAATTACAGTTAACTTCCTGGCTGAGTGATGGATAACAGTAGTCAAACAACAGACTAACTAAAGAGCTGTAAAGGAAAAGCTGGGGAAGTAAGATGTCCACAGGGGTCTTAAAAGGCTCGGACATAGTTCTGCGAGTCTAGAAGGTCTCATGTGTAGGGTTGTGTGCATGCACAGCAGAGGCCTAAAGAAGGCCTTACGCCTTCACTTGTGGCTGATCCTAATGCCCTGTGCTAACAGGAAGTGAAAGCTAAGACAGAGTTGTCAAACGCTTGGCTAAATATTGAAGGGGTGCATAATCCCTTAGCAAGACTGGGAGACTTACTGGTTCCAGGTGTTTAAGGAAATCTTTGTCCAATTAGCTAATCACTAATCTAACCAAGCAGAGACTTCAGTGGCAAAACATTATAGCGTTATAGAATTTATTCAGAGAAGTTATTTAACAAACAAAGAACAACTACAATAAGTAGCAACAACAAACCTCAGGGAAGGGAAGAATCTAATTTCCAGAGTTGTCATATTATAGCATTTAAAATGTCCAGTTTTCAACAATAGATTACAAGACATACAAAGAAATAAGAAGTGTGGCCCATACAAAGGGATAAAAAGCAATCAACAGAAACTGTCCCTTAGGAAGTCTACACATTGGATTTTCTAGACAAAGACTTGAAATCTACCACTGTAAATATGTTCAAAGAACTAAAGGAAATCATGTCACCAAATAGTATCAATGAAGAAATAAAAATTATAAAAAATACCAAATCTACACAGACTCTTCCAGAAAAGGGAAGAGGTGGGAATTCTTCCTAACTCTATCCATGAAGTTGACCTCCCCTGATACCGAACCAGACAAGACATTACAAGAAAACTATAGATCCGTATTTCTCATGAACAAAGTGCAAAAAGTTCTAATTAAAGTTTGGAAAATCAAGTCCACCAACTTATAAAAATGATAACCTACCATGACTAAACAAAGTTAATCCTAAGAATGAAAGGTTAGTTTAAATTTGAAAACCAATGTAATTTACCATATTAACATAAATTAATAAAGAAAAATCATGTGATTATTTTGATAGATACAGAGAGCATTTGACAAAAATCCAACATCCATTCCTGATACAAACTCTCAGCAAACCAGGAAATGAAGGAAACTACCTGATAAAGGACATTTATTAAAAAACCTATGATAATATCATACTTAATGGCGAAAGACTAAATGCTTTCCCACTCATTACCCATAAGGTCACGAAGAAGATAACACTATGTACTCTCATCATTTCTATTCGACATTGTAACACTGTACTGGAGATTTATCCAATGCAATAAGGCAAAAATATAAGAATAAAAATAAAAATAAAAGGCATCCAGTTTGGAAAGGAAGAAATTAAACTGGTTTTCATTTGCTTGAATGTTTATGTAGAGAATCTAGTAAAACATACTGAAAAGCTACTAAAAAGGCATTTTAGTAAGATGTCATAGTACAAGTTCAACATACAACAATCAGTAGTATTTCTATAAATGAGCAACGAACAATTATAAACTGAAATTGGAAAACAATATCATTTACATATGAAATACTCAGGAATAAATGAGCCAAACATGTGTAGGACTTATGCCCTGAAAACTGAAAAAACAGTGCTGTGAGAAATTAAAGAAGATTTCAATAAATGAAGAAATATATCATGTTAATGAGTCAGATTACTGAACATTGTTAACATGTCAGTTCTCCCATACTGATCTCTGGATTCAAGGCAATGCCAACCGGAACTGTAGTAGGTTCTGTTGTAGAACAAGCTTATTCTAAAATTCATGTGGGCATAAAAGGGACCTTGAATAGCTAAACCAATATTTAAAAAGGACAAAGTTGGAGGACCAATAATACCCAATTCCAAGACATATTACAGAACTGTAGTAATCAAGACAGCGTGTTACTGATGTAAAGACAGAAAAGTAGATCAATGGGTCAGAATAGAGAGTCCGGAAACAAACCCACACATATCCTGACAACTGATTTTCACAAAAGTGCAAAAAGGCCATTCATCTGAGGCAGGATTGTTTTTTTCAACAAATGGTGCTGGAACAACCAGATATGCAAATGAAAACAAAACAAAATAAACCTTCTGATCCAAACCTCATACCATATATAAAAATTAATGCAAAGCAGATCATAGACTTAAATATAAAACCTGAAATTATAAAACTTTTATAAGAAGACATAGGAAAAAACTTCTGTGACTTTAGGTAAAGGCTGCTTAGATACTATAACTAAAGCATGATTCATAAAAGAAAAAAATTGATAAATTGGACTTCATCGAAATAAAGCTTGCTCTTTGAAAGCCACTATTAAGAGAACGAAAAGGAAAAATGGAGCCTGGGGGAAAATATCTGCAAATCGTGTACCTGATGAAGAACATATTTATAATATATAAAGAACATTGTGATGTCACACACTGACAATGGATGGGTCTGATCTCACAAAGGGGAGGGTAAGAAAAAGGCTGAAAAACGGATAAAGTAAGAACTTAAAAAAAAAAGGTTGCAAATAATAGGGTATTTTAGGGAAAAAAGATCAACTACTTTCTTCTCATGGACAGAAAAAAAAACTGAGGGTGTCTGGAATAGGATTATTATTATTATTTTTTAAAGATTTATTTATTTATTTATTTGACAGAGAGAGAGAGAGAGACAGAGAGAGAGGGAACACAAGCAGGGGGAGTGGAGGAGGGAGAAGCAGGCTTCCCGCCGAGCAGGGAGCCCGATGCAGGGCTCGATCCCAAGACCCCGGGATCATGATCTGAGCCGAAGGCAGACGCTTAACGACTGAGCCACCCAGGCTCCCCTGGAATAGGATAATTATAAAGATGGAATCAGTACATAGTGGAGGATTTACAGGATACTTAGAATTAACCCTATGGCTTCACTGTATTAAGAAGAGATTTCATTCATTCATTCAGTTCACATTTGAGTGTTCATAAAGGACTTTAACATGATTGACTATCTGAATTAACTTTTCTCCGATCAAAGTTGTTAATGAAATAAAACATTCTATGTTTAAAAAAAAAAAAAAACCCGAAAAAACTCAAGTTAAAAACAGATTAATGACTATGGAATACCAATACTACTTATTAAGGATTGTAACGTACTTACAGAAATTTCATTACAAACTCTGACTTAGGCAGCAGATAATAACATCATAGGGGCATGAGGTACAAAGGGCGAAAGTGTAAGACTTTTAAGAAAATACCTTTGTTAAATTAACCTACTGGAATTTCTTCTTGATAATCTTAAAAAGGAAGTGTAGCTTTACTAAAATGTGTAAAAATTACTTGCACAGAAGTGATTGACATTTCTAAAAAAAATAAGAAAGAATAAACCAGACAAAGAAATTCAAGTGGAAGTGGTAAGAGGTAGTCCTACGTGGCTTATTTATATATTCTGGTCAACCAACTAAATAAGCAGATGTTGCAAACTGAATGGCAAGACTGCAAAGAAACACAAAAATTAGCCTCTCTCCATTTACTTGGATACAATGGACTCACTTAGGTAAATTAAAGAAATAAAGAAATGACTTCTTTGTACACACTGGGCTATAATATTTTCACCTTCAACTCACCTACAGTTTCCAGGTCATGAGAAATGTATCTTAATTCATCCTTATTTCTAAGAAATTACTAGTATAGGGAAAGCCCAAAGGCTGCAGATGAACTTGAGCATTTAGACATATCTGAACTTCTTATGAAAATTTATTTTCAGAAGCTTGGTAAGTGCTCTATGCTCAAAAGGAAAAGTCAAACTACCTTCACAGCCTTTAGAAGCTGGGATGTTTTGTGAGGTTTTTTTTAGTCAGGAGAGCATGGCGTGGCTGGATCTCTATCACTTGAAAATAGGTATCCAATGCAGTCAGAGTGACTGCAGTCTCTCATTTGCGTGTTAGGTAAAAGTTCTAAAAGTTTTTATAAAACATGCTCAAAAACACCAAGAACACTGTTGCCATAATGTATTAAATATGGTTATTTTTTGGTTGCTGAAACAGTTTGTCCTCATTGTTCCAGGGTACTTTTTATATATATAATCTGTCATTGAGTATAAACTCCTTGGGGGAATGACTGTATTATCAACTATTACATAAAATTTTACTTTTTTAGAGAATGGAACTGAAAACTTTCCTGGCAGATGTAACAAGAACAAAAACCGGAAAGACCTGGGATGTGTGTTTGCATCCTATGACTGGCAACAGGAAAGCCTGGAAAGAAAAGGAGATTAGGAAACAGAGGACCTGTGTTCTGGAACTGGGTCTGCCACTTAGTACCCACAGTGACTTGAAACAAGTCCCAGCCTCGAAGATCTTGTTTCTCCATATGTAAGACAGGGGTCAGGATGCTGGTCTGAAGGGCAATGGTGGGAATCATGATCACGTGACTGACTGACTGTGCTCTGAAGTGATACGGGCTATAGATAGATAGAGCATCATCAATAGAGTTTCTCTCTCAGAAAGATTTTTAAGCTTCCAACAAAATGGTATTTTACCAAGAAGCTTGACAATACTAAATATGATTTAAGAAACAAACACTGCAGTAGTCTGAGAATCTTCGGCGTTGTCTGTGTTGACGCAGATCACCCTGTGAATGTTACACGAGGCCTTCCCCTTAGTTTTCTTGACTAGAAAACAGAGGGGATGTAGAATTTCTTTCTTTTTTTTTTTTAAAGATTTTATTTATTTATTTGAGAGAGCGAATGAGATAGAGAGAGCATGAAAGGGGGGAGGGTCAGAGGGAGAAGCGGGACTCGATCCTGGGACTCCAGGATCATGACCTGAGCCGAAGGCAGTCGCTTAACCAACTGAGCCACCCAGGCGCCCAGATGTAGAATTTCTAAGGAATCTTCTAGGTCATGATTTGGTGATTCTTGGAAACACCATTTAAAAATTATGTCTGTCTTTCATCTATGAAACATTATCTTGTGAGACAGGCTCATGAGTTTATTTGATAATTCCTGTAAATTAGACTGTCACCTATATCAGAATTTTTGAACTGAAAGAGACATATTATTCTTCAAAAGGTCAAAGCGGATAGCAGGGTTAACTTGAACAAGTATCTTCCTGAAGGAAATTCAGCAGGGATGATCCAGTGCATGTGTGTGTAAGCAAGTTCTCATATGCATACGAGGGGATCACGGTGGTTGAACGGGAGGGCATGACAGGTATCCAGGCTGTTCAAGGCTATTACACTCATGTGATGATGGTTTGCTAGCGATGTGTGCATATGACGTTTGGGCTGAAAGTTAGGTATAAAATCATCTGCAGTGATTAAAAAAAAGTGAGAAATATTCTGGGAAGGTTTTTGATGTAATTTTTTTGAGGTAAAAGGGATTTTCTATTTATGTATTAAGTGACACAGCAACTACCTAATAAAAATACAAAAACTTCCTAGTGATCTTTCAAATAAATACCTCAAAGTAAATTGCTTAAATATATTAGGCATTTGTAGAAAATACACAGTGATAATGTTCTGGGTATTAGCATTTTTTTTTTTTTTCTTCTTTAATGCCTCAAAATAGGTATTTCATATATATCTTTTTTAACCATATCATCTACTTGTTTTCAGTTAATGTCATTTTGTTTTTTTAAAGATTTTATTTATTTATTTGACAGAGACATAGCGAGAGAGGGAACACAAGCAGGGGGAGTGGGAGAGGGAGAAGCAGGATTCCTGCCGAGCAGGGAGCCCGATGCAGGGCTCAATCCCAGGACCCTGGGATCATGACCTGAGCCGAAGGCAGATGCCTAATGACTGAGCCACCCAGGCGCCCCTCAGTTAATGTCATTTTAAAATGTTACTCAAACAGGGGTGCTTGGGTGGTTGAGCTGGTTGAGCGTCTGACTCTTGATTTTGGCTCAGGTCATGATGTCAGCTCAGGGTCATGGGATCGAGCCCCATTGGGGTCTGTACTCAGAGTCTGCTTGGGATTCTCTCCCTCTCCCTTTTGCCCTCCCTCCCCACTCATGTGTGTGCACACGCGCTCTCTCTGAGTAAATAAAATCTTAAAAAAAATAAAATGTTACTCAAAAATAAAAGACAAAGTAGGTCCACGAAAACAAAAATTTAGTGTAATATTTTAATTTTATTTAATACTATTTCTTGTAACTTAGTTATATATACATCCTCAAAGTCCAACCATTAAAATATTCTCCTTAAGCTAGCTTAACTCTTTCAAAAATCAATGATCTGAAATTTAACTTTTGATGTAATGTCCTAAAAAGAGAAATGGAGAAACTGTCCTTAAAAAAAAACAAAGCAAACAAACAAACAAACAAAAAACCCAACTATTTATCACTGCAAATTATTTAGGAGGAAAAGTTGCTTACTGTGTCATGGACTCTGAGCCCAGTCTGAAACCCGGGGACTTGTCCTTAATGACTGGCTGCTGTGAAAGAAGAACAACAACGGGTAAGAAAAGACTCGGAGAAGACAGTGCAGGCAATAGTCACAACTTGCTGAATGAGAGAGCACACCTGTCCTGAACATAAATGGCTATCAGCATCACGTATTCCCTCCAATGGAAAACCAAGGAACTGGTTCTCCAGATCATCTGACCACTCTTTATACCTGAAGTCAGTTTTCAGGTATGTGGCAAAGAAGTCAGGGGTAAATCAGTCTAAATTAATCTAGAAATACTATATGGAGATCGCTTAAGTTCGAAATTTATCTTTCATCACTGCAGCTTTCCTTCCTCATCTTTTCGGTACACTTTATATTTTCATAGTGATGATCATCATGGAGCTACATGTAAAATTTTGGATCTGAAAACTCAGTCTTGTACAAAATTTGTTCAGTATGTACTTTATTAATGGCACCTTCCTGAGGAAAACAAATTAATAAGCGCTTCCAGCGATGCCAGATTATACTGAGTGTCTTGTTAGACGTTCCTCTGGAATTCGAGCATTAACTCCAGATCAAAATATACTGTGGGAAAATGGTGTTTGATAATCACGAAACAGTCTTTTATAAATCAACCCAATGTCACTATAAAATTGACTACAAATGTTTTTTGAGAGATAATTACATGTTATGGAAAGAATTCATTTAAAATTCACATAGAAAATATATACTGTTCCTACATTAAAGTTTTGAGTTACATACAAATGAAAGGGATACATCATATCTCTTAATTATTTAAATTAAAAAAAAAACTTCAGAAAACAAAAAACCAAAATGAAACGAAAGAAAAGGAGTATAACCTTTTCTTTCAGGCTTAAGTTGTTTGAGTGACTATTACTTTCCCATTCTTATCTTTCCTGTAGCTTGTTTTGCTTTGTAGATTTCCTCCTCCGCAATCAGATTTCTGTAAGATTTGGCACTGGATATCTTAAAACAAGTATTACTTATAATAAAGATTTCAAAAGGATATTGTTTCCTGGATCATAATTATGTCATATTATTGCTCTCTGTACAGCTTTAAATCAAGCATATCATAAAAACAAGAATAAAAGAACAAGAAGACTTGGTGGTAAAAGGTAGATGTTGTAGCAAGTGACCCAATTTCACAAAACAACAAAAGAACTAGTAACACCTTGATTTTTCTCTACCGGTGAAGATGCTCTGACTCAGTTCAAATGTGTTTGGGGAAAAAAGTACAAACGCATGAAAAACTCAAATTCAAGGACTAATCCAGATTGCAGAACAGTCTACCTGCCCTCAACCCAATAGAGCAAGAAGCAAAGAAAACCATCAAAACCTAAACTCGGAAAGCATCAATTACAATCAAATTTCTTTAGTTTTCCCCCGCACTTATAAAATAAATTCCAAACATAGCAATTAAATTAATTTTATTTTTTACATGGTCTAAGTATTACTTCTATCTCTTTGCCCATGGCAAGACCAATGTCTTACCGCAAATGTACGTATAATGTGTGAAACTTTGTTAAAACTCTGGATTAAAAAAAAAAAACAAGCCCTCAACATAACAACTCTAATCAGAATCTGAACCTCCTGCAGAGGTTGAGGGAAGAGAAGTCAGACACTTACACATCACTGTTAAGTCAATGTTACTTCTAATTATTTGTGACCTTGACAAATGAGTAACAACATATTGCCACGTGTAGGTCTTATCAAACCTGCTTTCAATAGTCTGTTCATGTGAAATGGATGCTATCATGTCCTCAAAAAGTTTGTCTTAAGTGGGTTTAACAGTGTCCCTGCCACTTTCCTACTGTATTACTGTGTTACAGTAACTGGCACGTTCAAGTCCTTTTTCATGATGCAAAGGTGGCTTAACTTGGGTTCAAATCCTATGAATCTCAAGTTAATAGGGTATCCACATTACAAAGTTTTAACACTTATTTGTTAAAGGACACTTATTTAATTCGGACCAATATTCCACTTCTAAACACCTTTACTCACTCATTCCTTGGTCTCAGCAGCAGCACGCCATATGGGTAGTTACTCATGGAGGCAGAAGGAGGGGGAAGAAGGAGGTGTCTCTGTGAGCTGTTTTGTTTCATTTTCTCTTTTAACAAAAAAGCCCCAAGGCTATAGTACAATCAGCCCATAAGCACCGCCCCCCCCCCCACCATCAACAAGGCCAAGGAGCATGACCACCCTTCTTTCCCTCCTGTCCACGAACACCTCTCACAGTTGTTTTTGTGACTTCGTTTCCTCTTCACGGATACCCTTGATTTGGAGAGGAGGGGATGAAGAGAGGAAGATGAGCAAAGCAAAGGAGATGAGTGAAAGGACCAGAATCCAGAGGCTCCTGCTTCCCAAACCCTCACAGCTTCTCAGTGATGCTTTTAAATTTAGATGCAGTGAGACTTAAACATGAAAGGAATGATTAATGGCGTGATTTTAAGTGCCCCCACTGATTACATGGAGATTCACCAAGAAGAAAACAACTCATAAATAGCTTTGTAAAAGAGAAATGGGCCATGCAGACAACTCACCCAAATATTTCTGTAAACTTGAGGAACGAATGTCAAATTAAGTAAATGTTCAATAGATGTCAACTGTAGCTATACCAGTGAGCTTTAAATAAGACAAACTTACGATATAGTATAGCTCTACATTTACATGCTGTTTATAATACCTTCTAATACCTTCTACCTTGCCCCTATGATTAATATCTACAATTTACTTATACCCACTTTTCAGGATTTTTTTTTAAAAAGAGGGAGAGGAAAACCACCACCGCCAGAGCTGGTGGCTAAGTTCCAGTCTTGGTTCTGTCATTAACTTTCTGTGCAGCCTGAGCACAAGCCACTTAACTTCTCTTGGGATCTGTTTTTTACTTGAAAATGAACAGACGGGGCTCAGAATAAAAGCATGAATGACCATAGCAACATTCTTGTATTTTACAGATTAGGAAATGGAGGCCCAGAGTCACCAAGCTTACGCAAGTAGCCTGAAGGCTACAACTCCGTTTTTTCAAATTGATTTAATGACAAAACTATTTGTCAGAACAATTTGGCATGAAAGGCTCATATATAAACCCTTAAGTGTAGAATTACTCTAGGTGAAGCTAGGTTTGGTGGCTTGGCAAGCCCGGTCTTCCCAGCCCTACTCCCCAGAGCCCTGAAGAGTAGGGGTCTAGAGAAGAATAGTTTATAGACCACTGGACTAGACAAGCGCTTCCAGATTTCCTCTGTTGCTAAAATTCTGTTTCCAGGAGCACAAGTTTACAATTTTATAATTTTATATATTCATATCAGTTTGCTGTTGATTCTTTGATTTTAGTATTACTGATGATGTGAATTGTATTTGATGAATTATAATGCTTTTCCTTAAGGACAAAATAGTCCCCTGCATGAAGACGCAGTTTCTAGAAGTATATTAATACAAAAAGCAAAGGTCTTCATCTTGGTTCATGGCTTGTAGTTTTTGGTACTGTGCCAATTAAAACAACAACAGATATTTATGAAACCCCACTCTGTGAGGCACTGTGCTAGATGTCCTGGGGGTACAAAGCTGAGCAGGCTGTAAGAAAGAGTTTATGATCCAATGGGGAAAGATGTGGATACAACCGGCAAGGCATAAGAGGGTAAACGTTATGATAAAGGGAAAAAGAAAATGTATGGAAATAAAGGAACAGTAGCCTTGAATTGTAACTTGACGTTTTTGAGAAGGATTCACAGAGGAGGGAGCATTTAGCGAGATCTTAAAGAGACGAACTGAAATTCTGATAATTGGAGAAGCACAAAAAAACCTAAATAATTCAAGAAAACAGGGTGAGCAAAGGTTTGAGGAATGTGTGCCGGGCAGCCTACTCAGGAGGTTGTTTTAGAAGATGAAGAAAACTAGGTCAGAATTCAATTCAATCTTCAAGGTGTGGGATCTAGATAAACATTTATGAGATTTGGACTTTATAGACAAAGGTAGAGCCAACTGAGATTTCTGAGCTGGTAAGTCACATGACTTGATTTCTATTTTAGCAAGGTCTCTCCTCTGCGGTAGGCAGGGAACAGGTGCATTAAAGGCTGGAGGATGGAAGGGTACCTGGGTGGCTCAGTCTTTAAGCGTCTGCCTTCGGCTCAAGTCATGATCTCAGGGTCCTGGGATCGAGCCCCGCACTGGGCTTCCCGCTCGTCGGGAAGCCTGCTTCTCCCTCTCCCACTCCCCCTGCTTGTGTTCCCTCTTTCGCTGTCTCTGTCAAATAAATAAAATCTTAAAAAAAAAAAAAAAAAAGGCTGGAGAATGGAAGAGCGAAGACTGCTGGAGGCAGGGACCAGGGGGCCATTTCACGGCAATATCCTTCCCGTGCTTTCTCCTCTCAGTTCACTCTTTAAAAAAACTGGCATCCCTAATACCTTCTGCCCTTTGTCCTTTCCATTCTTTATATTCTTCTGTTCCCATGCATTTAACCAGTGTGTTTAGGCTAATGACTTCCAAATCAATACCATGAAACCAGATCTCAAGTTGTCTTCAAAATGATTCGGCAATCGCCACTTTTCAGGACGTTTCGTAAACATAATTTTCTTTCTGAAAACACACTTAGTTTCATCAAAACTACCTAGCAAGTCTGAGTTTTCAGCAAATCTCTCCTGAGTTCCCTGGATGCCTGCAAGATATCTGCCAACTTTGCGAGTCTCAAACCGAAGTGTTTCTCATACTCTTACACGCCGAGATGCTCAAATCAGCAACCCAGATTTCTCCTTTACTTTCAGATGGATTTAGTCACCATGCCCTAGTGTCTCATTGTGTTGGGCTCGGATTATTGCAAGAGCTTCTCCCGCTTAGTTCCTTCAGTACTGCTTTTTTCCAGTTTTTTTTTTCCAGAGCTTCTAGAGTGAGCTTTTTTGGTTTGTTTTTTAGAGACAGCTAGTGAGGGGGGTGGGCAAAGGGACAGGGAGAGAGACAGAGAATGCTAAGCAGGCTCTATACCCAGCACGGAGCCCGACGTGGGGCTCGATCTCATGACCCTGAGATCATGACCTGAGTCAAAACCAAGAGTCAGACGCTTAACAGACTGAGCCACCCAGGTGCCCCTAGAGTGAGCTTTTCAAACAACCCATTTGATCATGCTATCTTCCATGCTTTAAATCTGTCGGTGGCTCCCTACGACCTCCAGGATAAAACCCAGATTCTTAACATGCCATACAGGGACCTTCTTAATCCTGTCCACTTGTTCAGGTTCAGCAGTTTGTTTTTGACTTTGCATTCCAAGCGCCAGCTATGATGAAATATTTGTGGTGGCCCCCATACATCATGCCTTAGCATAGATTCAGTCTGCCAGGAATGCCCTTCCTCTCGTTAAACTCAATTTAGAAATCGACATTCTTCTGGAAAGCTCTCCTGACCTCACAAAGCTTAGGTCAGCACCCATTTCTATTTGTTCTTGATCTCGTGTGGAAATCTGTCATTCTCCTGTGCAGAACCCCCTGATGTTTGACTATCTGCCAGTTCTTTCAAGAGAGAACTCCCTGAAGACGAAGGCAGATGATGGGCATATTAGACCAGAGGTTCCAGAATGATCTCTACAGAAAAATTTCCGGGAGGCAAGTAGAAAGATACCCGGGGGATTCAGGACAGGAGCCAGGGTTACAGATGTAGGATTTGATACATATGAAATACCAAACTATTATCTGAAACTATGGGGGTAGAGGGATAATCTAGAAAAAAATACATTAGAGAAAAATACAAAACAACAACAGAAAAGGTGCAGCACCGTGTATGCTGGAGAAGGCTTGTATTACGGTGGCAGGCTGAACCAGAGAAGGAGGGAGGAGCCCTAAGTGCCGTGTTCTGAAAGGGAAGAGAGAAACAGCGGAGAGATGGTGGTGTTAATGACGCAGAACGGTGGGGGTATGCAGTATTTCTTTACATGGTCTGTTAACTGCTGGGTTTGGTCCTTCCCTCCACTCTGCACTTCATCCCTTGTCCCTTCTCCCTGGGACCAGCTGGCTTTTCAATTTTTCTGATGAGCATTTCTGGCCACTTTAGGGCTTTTGCACCTGCGGTTGCTAGTGCCTCAAATGTATCCTCCTCATAACAACTAACCATCTTCTCACCACATGGCCTCATAGTCTCCCTTCACTGTCCTCTCATTGCTTCTGTGCTTCTTTTTTTGAGTCACTAATTACAATGGCTTTCACTCATTAGATGGTAACTTCTATAAGTGGAGGGGCTGTTTGTTTAATTTGCCATTCTACCATCCAGACAACATTCCATCCCAGTGCCTGGGAAAACGGCAGGCATTCTGTATGCATGTGTGAAATGAATAAACAATGAAGATGCCCAAGGAGTGGAAGAATGAGGACGGCCATCCCTGATGGGGGGAGAGCTAGAAGGATGTGGGAGGGGAAAATGACCAAAACTACAAGTGGAGGGGTCAGCTATAGAAAGAAAGGTGCTTCTTTCTGTGAGATCTGAAAGCGCCTGGAGAAGGAAGGTGAAATTAACAGAAATACAGAGAAAGGAGAGACGAGAAGTAGAGAAAATTCACGTTGGATAACTTCTCTTCATTCAGGAAGAAGAGACAAAGTCAACTTGGAGTAAGAGGTTAGGGACCGGAGGAACGAGGACAGAACTGTGACTGAGCACTGTCAAGAACAGGGTAGGGAGTCAGTCAGGGCAAACAAAAAAAGACGATCGAGACCATGGGCCTCATTGAGGCTGGGAATCCATCACAAATACGACACAGAGACACTTATGTGAGTTACGTGACTTTCTCTGGTAGTGATAAAATTCCAGAGGCTAAGTACAAAAAGTGGGCAACTAGTTTGCCCCCACCGGCCTGGGGGCTGGTAAGAGAAGTAGGCTCAGTCACACGCTCCAAATACTACACGTGTCTGGCATCAAACTGGTAAATAATTGCTGCTTCTATGCATTTATTTCCTGGTGGCCCCAGTGATCTGATTCAGGGAGAATGAAAAATGATTGCAGAGAACCAGGAAGGCAGGAAGCATCAGAATGCCACCCCCATCTCTCTCTAATTCCTGCAGACTACAGAATCATTTGGGACATCCACTTCCTCTTCTGGGACGGAACTGTTCCCTAGAGATGGGAGATTAAGGAAGGAACCTGGAGAGACTGACGGAGACCTAACGCAGCCCTCTGTGCACTGCTGAACATCCGCTGCGTGCAGCACCAGCGCGGGGGACTCCGGTGAGGGGGGGCGGGCTGACTCGGAAGACTCAGAATGATCTCAGCACAGCTGATCCTATTTGTGTACCGGATCCTTCCGTCGCTCAATAAACATTCACTGGATATCTGCCCTGCGCTAGATGCTGGGAATTCAATTCTGAACATGACACAGTCCCTGCCTTCAAGGAACTTTTAGCCCTTTTATTTCCATCCAGAGAGGAAGAAAGAAATAGAAGAGAGCAGACACATGAGCCATGCTAGAAGTAGCAGGTTGTATTTTTTCCTCTTAAACCAACTCCCTTTGCCTGCACTTCTCCTTCTTCATCTTTATTATAAAGACTTAATAGGTTTTCTGAAACAGCTATGTACTTTTAGTAAAGTTTCAAAATGCAACTGATCCTCATTATTTGTGGATTGCCTGTTGGCAAATTCGCCTCCTCACTACAGCTCGTTTGTAACCCCCGATCAATACCTGCCATACTTTTTACAGCCACCGGAACACACGCACACATACAGAGTGCTGAAAATTTGAGCTGCCCGATGCACACAATCCCAGTTGAGGTTGGAACACTAGGAACTTCTAATGCTTTTGCATGTTTCATATAATTTCAGCTTTCATACTATAAATAAGTATCTTTTCTGTGGCCTATTTACTGCTACGTTTTTCACATTTTTGTGTTTTGTTGATTCTGTGGTTTAAAATGATCCCTAAACAATGTGCTGAAGTGTTGTCTAGTGTGACTAAATGCAAGAAAGCTGATGTGCCTTAGATGAAATACATGTGTCAACTGAGCTTTGTTCAGGCACAAATTCTAGTACTGCTGGATAGGAGTTCAACTTCAATGAATCAACAATATATATTACATAAAGTGTCTTTATACTTTATACCAGCTAATGAAAATGTTGTGACCAGAGGTTCACAGGAACCTAATCCTGTATTTTCCCTAGGAGCACTGGTTCAATATTCACTAATTCAATGTTCATGGTGAATTCAGAGAACATAACTACAATGAACAATGAGAATCCACTCTATGTTTTTCAGCATGTGTATCCACCAAATTACGATTTTACTGTTCTTCATTGCTACCTTCTCTTATTCCTGACACACCTATGAAGTTTTTGGGAGCTCTGTCTCAATCAAATCATAATCATTTATTGAGAATATTCTACATGTAGAGTACTAAGGTGGGGGGCTTTGGAGGGATTAGGGCTCCTGGGAAGTTGATTCCCACTGGTTTCACACAGCTAGCTGTGGGCAATGCTTTAGAAGTTGCTGTGGAGTCAGGTCAACTCGGAGTTTATAACCAGAGATTAAGGGATCTGAAGTAGATACGTTATTCCTCCAATGAGACTGGAAGAGCATTCTCTAGCAAAATTCCATAACTCTTGTGTCTACCAAGGAGGCTTTCAGAAATACATTTAGGGTAGGATCTGGCACCAGGACTTTTACACAAGTGGCCAAGGTGATTCTGTGGCCTAGCAGTTCAAGAACTCTTAATCTGGCATATATTGAATTGGTGATTTGTTGAGGTAGGAGAGGTAAGGACTAATCTTTGATTTGGGTCAGTCTGAAGCTGACTTAGTGAGTATAGCTTAGTAGTCAATAAGCATGGATTGTTGTGATCTCCTCCCTTTCTTGCTTTCTTCCCTTCTTCTGGTTTGAATCTCGATTCTTACTGGACCGACCCATCAAGGATTTCAATTTCCCTTCTGATAAACAATACTAAATAGACACAGTGAGGCTGTGTCTCATGATTTAGCAAGGGCAAATGTATGTACAAATAGCTTGGCACTAAGGTAGGTGATAAATGTAGTAAGAGACAAACAATATGCCATGAGATTATGGGGGAAAAAGATTTCTCTGACCAAGTGGAGGTTCTGGCCAGTCTGTCTGCAGTCTAAATGAATGATTCCTTATTCCTCATCATTTCAATATGCATACATATGCATATATATCCGTATTAAACAAAATTGTTCAGTGATGTCGCTTTTAACTTTGCTCTTTACATCTTTTTAATAGGTTTATATCCACTACATGTACCTGAGCACAAACCACACTTTTGTTCTAACAATATTTATAATGTAAACTTTATTAGCTATACTAGACTGAATAACTATACATGGTATTTGTGGTAATTACAAAAGTTGTGATGAAAAATGTGCCCCCCCCATAAGACTGCTCATATGGGAAAATTCTATTTGAAATGTAATTTAGGCTTATACCTGTCAGTGAGTTTAAGGATAGGGTAATATTTGGCCTCATGATCTTGGCCTAGGCATGTTTTTCTACAGTAATCTTGGGAATGCTGCTGCTTTCCAGTCAGTGACTCTGCAAGATGGTATCACATGGGCAGAGAAGATTTTCTTACAAAGGAGATGTCAACCTCTGGAGGTCTATCAAGCATTCTATATTTTCTTTGTGTAAGACACAGCAGTGTATAACAGAGGTCACTACTTCAACATACCCACAGTGATGGGGAAGCATAAATAGGAGTAAAAAGAAAGAAAAGGCTCATTAAGCACAAAAAAGTTTTGTAGAAGAGTGATAAAAGCACGTCTGTTTCAATGTATTGTATTGTATGCAGGGTTTGTGTGGATAAGAGAGACTTAAATAAAAAAAAAAAGGTTCTTTCCTTTGTGTGCCAACTGAAGGAGACCCGTGTTAAAATCAGAGAGCATTATGGCATTATTGGGACAGCTAAGTAATGACAAGAACATTAGCATACAGTGAATTTCTTTTTTTTTTTTTTTTAAAGATTTTTTAAATTTATTTATTTGACAGAGAGAGAGATAGCGAGAGAGGGAACACAAGCCGGGGGAGTGGGAGAGGGAGAAGCAGGCTTCCTGCGGAGCAGGGAGCCCGATGCGGGCCTCGATCCCAGGACGCCGGGATCATGACCTGAGCCGAAGGCAGACGCTTAACAACTGAGCCACCCAGGCGCCCTACAGTGAATTTCTAAGGCAAAGGAAATAAATGGTAGTCAAGAGCTATCTACATGTAAGTGAGAGACATTTTATATATACTCTTCATGTTGACTCTCATGTGGCTGGATACATTTTCATGTGAAGCTATTGTTTTTAAGTAGGATAGTCTATAACCCCAGCATCACTACTTATATATTTGCCAGAAATGGAAAAATGAAGGCAAATTTCAGTAACAGGACCTTAAAACAGGACCTTCAGAAAAAAGGACACGCTGATAGTTGAGTCAGAAGACAGGGCGACTGATAATAATCAATTCTGCCACTATCTAAAGGACAATTTACAACTAGGAATGACTGGTGGGAAGTTCTCCCAACAATAGCTTTTTTTTTTTTTAAAGATTTTATTTATTTTTTTATTTATTTGACAGAGAGAGACAGTGAGAGAGGGAATACAAGCAGGCAGAGTGGGAGAGGGAGAAGCAGGCTCCCCGCTGAGCAGAGAGCCCGATGCGGGGCTCGATCCCAGGACCCTGGGATCATGACCTGAGCCGAAGGCAGACGCTTAACGACTGAGCCACCCAGGCACCCCCTCCCAACAATATCTTATATATTTTAGATCTGTGACAGATTAGAGGGATGTTGCTGACATTTAGATCAACCTTTGAAAATATCATCAGGAAGAACAAACACCGTATTATTCTATCAAACAACCCTCAAAGTCACAGTAAGAGAGAGTAAGGGGCCAAGTGGAACATTGGTTTGACCCAGTACAATATCACTTATTTCATACTTTCTATGTGTACTCAGATACAGTGGAGGTGAGGCTGCGGGGGGATTCTCTCCTAAGCCCCTTTACTCTGGAACTGGCAGTTATCTAGGTCGTGGCCTAGTCAGGCTAGGTAAACTGAGAAGACAAGTTGTAAGTGTGGTGTCACCCTGCTGAAGGTCAGAGGGTCCTGGAGACATGGAGGGAAACTGCCCCAAATAGCAAGCAACATAGCTGCTGAGGGGAAGAGACAGAGCTGGGGTTGAGGTACACATGTCAAATACACTGGCTGAGGCAAAGGAGAATGAGTAGAGAAAGGTCAAGACTGTATGGTTTCCTTTCAGGGTAAGAGAGATTCTGGAGGCTTTTGGAGTTTCTCCGTGTAGAACATTTAGGAACATTACTGTTGGGAGCAGAGTCTCTGGGTGTGAGGTGACTCATACTTGCTTTGCTGTCACATCATCGGGGTCCACTTACTTTCTCTGCAGAACATGTTCTCTCTCTAACAGAAAATTTTTAAATGTAAATAATGGTTTTTGAAATTAATATTTTTTCTCAAAATATTTACAAGTTATTGAAACAAATTATAAATAAAAATATATATCAATATTGTTGCATTGAGATTCTTCATAGGACACAAATTAGAACTTTGGTTTTAAATTTACTGTAAGTTAAGATTTTGGTTTAGTTCTCTTCAGATGAGGAAGAAAACTTCAAACATTCCTGAAATTTTAAAAGAAATCCAAACAAGTTAACTTTTATCTACCTAATATAATAAATTAGAGACAAATCACCTGTATTTTCTTTGATAAACAGAATTACTAAAGTTAAAAAAAAGACATAAATTTTTGTCTATTTGATAGTAGACATAATAAAATAGATTTTTTTTTTTTTAAATCCAACAACCTGTTTATAATCAGTAGTGGTTATTTTTGGTATGTTTGGTATTTTGGTATGTTTGGTAAAGGGGCTTATGAGAGATCTCTGTAGCCTCACCTCCACTGTATCTGAGTATACATGAAAAGTATTTTTTTATGTAGACTATCAAATAGACAAAAGACAAAAAATCTTTTTTGGGGGGGGTGCAAAAAGTTGGTTTTCTTAAAGCATGGGGACAGGACCCGTGGGCAGATAAACGTGCCGCTATAGCAGTATTATGCTTTAGCAATAGGAAGGAGGCAATAAAGTTATGATTTTATTTTCAATGATTTAGTGTACATTAACTGACTTTTGGATATTTGGAAAATCTGCTTCAACATACCAAAAATAACCACTATTTATTATAAATAGGTTGTTGGATTTAACATAATAAAATCATCTTGTTTCTGTGGTTAAAAATAATTCAGATGCACTCCTGGTAGAAGGACAAGTACATGGAAATTTTTTTTTCTGTATGAAGCAATTTTTGCAAATAGTGACATAGAGCACAATTAATCCAGGCTTAGTGAATTGTCTAACTCCTTTTGGGATGAAGAAGGTAAATGAAAATTAGATATTCTGTAGGTGAAGACAGACATACGTACCTTGAAGCCAACTTACTTACTTCCTCCTACTGTTTTTCTGAGAGGTTGACAGAATTACCAATACAAAATTCTGTGTGCGTTGTATGGGTTGGCCGGAAGGGGACCTACCATGGAGGTAAGTGATGCTCCTGGGTTTTCGGTTTTGCTTTGGACTAGACAAGAAAAAAGCTTTTCCTGCATAGAACTGGGGTCTGCACTTTGGTTTAGGGGTCAGCTCTTTTGAATAAGCCCTGCCTATTCTCACTGATTCTAGATGTTAAATAAAATACTGAAAATAATTAAAACACTCTTCTCCTCATGGAAGGAGCTGAGCTATAATGGATATTTTTAGTTATCTTGAAATAGCAAAACTAATAAATATTGTTCTTTAAATGAGTTTTTAAGAGAAAAACAAACAAAAGCATCACAGAAATGTCTCCACACTCACAGAAATAATCTAACATTCCTATGCATAATTATTACTCTATGTCTGGCATTTACATGAAAATATACTTAGTTGATTCAGTGTTGAAACCTTTGTAGAGTAGAAGGTAACTTTTCTGCTCTGGATTTCATTTTTAGGAAAAAAAAAAACAAGCATTTTCAGAAATCCAAAAACACTGGGCATTTTAGGAATTAAAAAAAAAGAAAATTAGTCATTTCAGTACCTTGAAACTTAAAAAAAAATCTGTGCTAATAAGATATCCAGGATATACTGGTGGAAGAAAAAATTAGAATATTAAGTATGATCCTAGTTTCACTGAAAAAAAAAAAACCAGACATGAATAAAGACATGTGTGCTCATATGTAGAAAACATTTTTAACAGGACATGGAAGAAACTATTAGAATGAACACAAATATTAGCCCGACAGAGGGGTTTTATTTTTTATTTACACTATTCTTTATTGGTTAAATTTTTAAAACTATGAGCATATATATATATATATAGTTGTGTGTATATATATATACAACTTAAAATTATTAAACATTTTTTTAAAACAGGAATTTTAACAACTTTCCTCCCCAAATAAATGGATGACATAGGTTCATGCTTAGGCTGGCAAAAATAAAAAGCTGAAGAAAACAAGGTCCAAAATACGAACACAAATAAACCAAGGCTGTCAGCACTATTTTTTTTCCAAAGTTTCTCAGTTTTTTTTCCCTCCCTGATAGCACCAATGTTCTTCCTTCTATTAGATGCAAATTTAGAGCAGCTCATGATAAAAACGTTCTGGAGTGAGCCTGAGGAAAACATTCTCCTCTCACTCCCCTGCGGTACAGGTAATCGCTGCTGTGTCTGGGGGCGCTCTGGCCTATCATGGAGAGTTGCCGCCGCCTCAAGCCCTGTGCCCGCCTCCTGCCCTGGGAGAGCCCGATGCTGCCATCACCCACTGACACTGCAGGGAACGCCATGAAAAGCTGGAAGGTACCTGGCGCGAGCAGCAACAGGACAGGTGTGTTCCGCTTGGAAGGACTTACAGGATTCAGCAGCTGCCAAGCTTTTAAAAGGTATAATTTTACTTCTTATTCTATAGTTTGAATAGAGATAATTTAAAGAAAGAAAACTATTGGGGTTTCTTTTTTTCCTTAAAAAGTATACAGAATACAAATCTAAAAACGTGCACATGGAGATGGGTACCATGAGGCAGACGTAACAGGAATGTGAAAGTCAACGCGACACAAACCGTGGCTGGCTGTGCAGGGAGCAGTTGTCTGTGCTGCTGACTAGTGCGGGGGACAAATGGGCACTGGCCTGACAACACGAAGGCCCAGCTCCTAACTAGGAGTCATTCTGAACAAAACTCTTACAACTTTTCTGGATCTTGAATTCCTTGTCTGTAAAATGAAGGAACTGACTAGCATCACTGTGGATGATCTCTTCCTTCCAGGTCACCAATTCTGTAACTCTAAGAACACAGGACCTTCCCCTCCCCAAGTCTAGACACTTATCATAAAAGACTACTTTTCATGTTCTTCTTTTTAAACATATCTTATATAGGATAATAAATATAAAACTTGCTCTTGAAATTAAACATCTGATAGAATTTGTGGCAGGATCTTGATAAAATCAAACCATATATATCCTGATAAAGGAACTCAACTGAAGAAATGCAACTATGCCAGGTGCTAAGGAAGCCCAGTGACACATTTCTCAAGGGCTGGCTGTTGGCATCATGACTCAGAGTGTACCCAAGGCCTTTTGATTACCTGGGACAACATTACTGTTTCTTCTTTTTACATAAGCAGGGATCATTCTTGATACTTTCCCACAGAACGAAGTCAAATATTATCTAACTATACACCGGTACATCCATCCCTAAGAGGAAAACCACGTAGGATTCTATTCTAACACATGGATTCAGACCAAGCAGATCAAATCATACTCTTCAACAAAAGAAATCCATGCATCTTAAACTCTAAAGGCCATTTGAGTTCCCCCTCAACCATGCGAACTTTACTACTTCCTTGCCCACATGGAGTCCTATTCTCCGCAACTTCCTTGCTTTACCTATTTTAAGTTTTAAAATGCTTTATGTTGCATGTCTGCAAGTTCCTTGAGATCTATTTAGAATTAGTGAGGGCAGCAGTAGGATTAGCCTGAAACAGACCTTGAGGGTCAAGATGGATATTTGAAGAATTGGTTCACTGGGATATAAATATAAAGGTATACTTTCAGTATGGAGATCAGTCTGTGAGAGGAAAAAGCACATAACATTAAAAAACCAACTACGACTATGATGCAGTGAGTTCTTCTAAGTGGAGGAGGGATGGCAGAGGCAGTGAGAACTGGGGACTCTGAGAAGCAGGTAAGAGGTCTCTATTCATAGGAACACAGGCACATCAGGAAGAGGAAGGACAGTACCAACTTCCCAAGCAGCCAGTAAGATACTGACCCAAGTTCCTTCTATCTCCTCCTCCAGCTGAGGCAGAAGTAGTTCAAGCCTACTGCACACAGACATGGGGGTTGAGTAACCCCGATTTCAAAGGTCAGCACGATATGGAGTCAGGGATACCTGTAAATCACTGTAAGTAAAGGTTATGTCTTTCATAGCATCTCACACAGCTCTTGACACTGACTAGGAATATTGTGAGCTGTTACAATGACTCCCTGTGTTAATGTGATAAACGCTTTCATTGCATTAAATGTCTTTAGGTTGTACATTTACATCAGTATCTCCCTAAATTCTTAAATCTGGTGCTCACTTCCAAACAATGGATAATGTTACACATGTAGCATTTGCCCAGATTCCTTACCAATCCTTTGAACTATAACCCCTGCTGTCCCCATACTGTCACAAGCAACCATCGCCATATGTCCTTCCTGTATTTGAAGCTGGCGCTTTACCTAGAAACATTTTTTTTTTTCAGTTCTTTGTAGCACAGGCTGTTTGTTCTCACATAACCCCAGGGGTCTGGAGTTAACACTGGCCCCCTCTTAGCTCTCTGTTGCTAATTTTAGGTTATTATACTTTCTTTTTTTTAAAGTAATCTCTATACCCAACATGGGGCTCGAACTCACAACCCCAAGATCAAGAGTTGGATGCTTTACCAACTGAGCCAGCCAGGTGCCCCATACGCTATTACACTTTCAAAGCACTCCTCCTTGGGTGCCTTGACACCTGCCTAGACTATCCCCTATTTGCCTTTGTAGCTGTTACCTTCAGACCTCGTGGTCACTCTAACACATAATGGTTCTCAATGTTGGCCATGCATTAAAATAATCTGGAAAGCTTTTGAAATCTACCTATGCTGAGATCCCATTCCAGACCAATTCAATCACTTTGTGGGCATGGGGACAGGCATCAGTATTTATTTTTTCAATTTCTTAGGTGATTTCAATGTGAAGCCAAAGGTGAGACATCTGTTCTAGCACAAGAATCAAGGACTTCAGCTCTTGCCTTCCCAGTGTCCAACTCTTACAACCATCGGAGAACTTTAAAATCCAAGAGAACAACCTGTCCACCACTCTGGGTCCTAATTCCTTGGCCAGTTCAATTCGAATAATGTGTCCTTCAATTGCACTTCAGCTCTAATACACACACTGTGAATTTAGCAGAACCTCAAGTTGCCTGACATCTGAAGTCTTAAATAAGCAAAAGGATCTGTGGACTTACAGGCCGTAGTTCCAGCTGGTTAGCTCCTTTAGCGTATGACACCCTGCCTCCACGTGGGTGTGCATGGCTTCCTGCAACTATCCAGAGAAGCCTGATTTCTAAGGTGGCCAGTCTTCTGATTCCATGCCCTTTCCAATCTGGCGGACCCTCCGTGGTGTGTCTGTCACTCCAGTGACTTTCTATAAACAGGATCAAGTCTCTTATCCTCTTGTGCTTGATCACATTCACAACTGCCTCAACTATATATCAAAACAAATATGCCTTCTCCACTGCTAAGTACTGAAGAAAAAAAACCCAACTACACAAAATTACGCCGCCTACATTTTTACGGTATCCAAACAGCAGCTCTCAGCACTATTCACGAACCTGTGCATGTCCCAGACGAGCTCCTGTTCCTACTGCCCTTACACAAGTGCTCTGCCGGTCACTATTCTTCCTAACTCCCCTGACCCTCCCTTTTGAAGTGGACCTCCTTTAGGTTTTGGAGAACATAACAGTATCCTTAATTTCTAGACCTCCGCTCTATCAACTTCTCTGCATCCCTCACTGATGTAGAGGGGGCACTGCTCTAAGTTCAGCACTGCTGACATTTTTGGCCAGATAGTCCTTGGGTGGGGTGGGGGTGGTCCTGTGCATTCTACATGTTTAGCAATATCTATGACCTCTGCCCGTTAGATGCCAGTAGCAGCCCCCCCACATGCATATATTTGCAAAAACATCTCCTGACATTGCCAAATGTCTCCTGGGAGGCAAAATCACCCTAGGTTGAGAACCCCTGCTCTAAGCTAAGACTAATTTATCAACCTGTCCTTCTGATAAAAACCTCTTGCTTCCTCCAAGATCCACGTGTGCTTTATCTATCTCCAACCTGAACTGCTCCATTGGTTTTATCTCCCTAGTATATAAATTTCCATGTCACTCCACTTATTTAAAAAGTCATTCCTGGAGGGTGTCGCCCACAAGTCACTGTGTGATTTTTTTTTTCTCCAGGTGAAGCTCTGGGCATGACTTCCGTGAGCTCACTTGCTGAGGCTCCATTCTACTCTACAAGCCTCGTCATACCAGCATCAATCACTGACACTTCTGCATGGGCGCTGGAGTTCTCCTGATCACTAAATGCTCACGCACGCTCACTCACCGTCTCCGACACTACTGACTATACCCTCCTTGAACCTCTCTTCTCCCCTGGTTTCCAGCGCACTTTTTTCTGGTTCTTCCTTCCACTTTGGATTATTCTTTCTTAATCTCTCCTCTTCAGACTGTCCCTGAAATACTAGTGTTCATTTGGGATTCTGTCCCTGGCCTTTCTCTCAGAACTCAACAACGTTTGTTTTCTGGGCTATCTCCTTCATTACAGGCTTCGAGGCTTCTGCTGTAATACAACGAATACACTAATTCCTCCCCATGTGATTTGAAGCCCTACCTTTTCTCAAATTCCAGTCCTGCATGTCAGACTCCCTAGGGAATATTTCTATCTGGGAGCACTACAGACACCATAACAAATCAAGATACCTAAAATTGAAGTCACAGCCCACTCCCTACCACTGCCTTTCTCTAGATCCCCAAATCTTCCTTATTCTTTTATTATTTCTGGATACCACCATCCATTCAGTTGTATAATAAGCCAGGGCTTTAGCACAATCCTAGATTCCAATTTCCCTAATCATCCAATCATAAAATCCTGTCAATTATACCTTATATCCTCCCCTCCATCCCCACTAGTTTAGGCTTTTATATTTTATTTCAATGGTTTCCTAATGAATTTCCCTAAACCAGGTCTTAGATATCTCTAATCCAATCACTATGTTGCCACTAGAATGTATTTTTAACATGCAAATCTGTCCATTTCACTCCCTGGACTACCTCCTCTAGGGGATCCCCTTTGTCTGATGGATTTACAACCTAAGCATCTCAGCAGAGCACACTAGGCTCTCCATGGCCTGGCCCTTGCATTTCTCCTATCCTCTCCATTGGCCCCTAAGTTCCCCAAACAGCACCAACCGTACCATATCACACCTTTCTCAAGTTATTCCCTCTGCTAGAATGTCTTTTTCTAAGATTATCTACAAAGCATATACTTTTCCATCCTATAAACCTATAAGCTCAAGCATGACCCCCTCTGGAAACTCCTCCTGGACTTCCCGGAGCACATTTAAAAGGTTTCTTCCTGGGTGTTCCTAACCCTAACCCAATGCATTGCGCACATAACTTCGTTTTAGTTCCTGCCAGAGTCGGTTGGAATTGCCGTAGTCACCCACCAGCCTGCAAGCTCCTGATGGGCAAGTGCTTTGCCTACTCAATCCTGTTTCAGTGAGGACTAACAGAATGCCCAACATGGAAGGAAGCACTCAATAAATATGGCTAAATGACTGAATGACACATGAGAGGCTCAACTGTCAAAACACTCTCCCCGGGGTGGGGGGAACCCAACTGTATCATGACATGGTATTTGTATATGTCAGTTCAAGGAGTCAAGAAGTGACGTTATTCAGCCTAAGGCAAGAGTTAATGTTACATAATAAAATAAGTTTAATAGGTAATATATATGATGGTACAGTGCTTACGAAGCTTTTCTACCAAAGTACTGCTATCATCAAAAGAATACTGACTGATATCCCCGGGGGATCTGATGGCACAGGCTGAAAAACAGAACATTTCTCTAGCTAATATATCCATATTCATTTTAACTTGAAAACATTTTTGAATTACTAGCAAGTAAGAGGAATGCTCCAGGAAAGTAGAACATGCTTGTTCTGTGGGCCCTGATGACCTTTAGCATTACTGCGCACTCCTCAGGTGGCGGCGATGAGCGTGCCGGCATCACAGTTTAGAAACAAGTGTACACTGGAAAGAGCTCACACGTCAAGTCACAAGTCCCACTCTGGTTCCATGCCCCATCACTTGGGCTATGACTTGGGGTCTACTTTAATCTCTCTGAGCCTCCTTGGTTTCCTTATCTGGAAAATGGCTATAATAATATTACAATAATAATTATAGAAATAATATTTGCCTTATATATTCCATAATGTTGGTGCCAATATTAAAAGAAATAATAATGCAAGCAATGAGATATATAAGTATGAAAAATGAAGTAATATTTTATATAGAGAGAGTGAAAATTAAAGTTCATACGCAATCCATATTCATGAAAACATTTACCTTTTGAGGAGCTGAAGAAGGTTTTTCCATTTTGGTTTTTTCCTTTGGGGTTAAAGGAGGGGATCGCTCCTTTATCTCTGGAGGCAGTTCTTGATATAATGCTGGAATTGAACAAGGAGTGCACGTAATCAAACTGAGGCGTACTGACCCATGGGGGAAAATAAACAGTGATGGAGAAGGGGGCAGATACGAAACTAAAGATCTTGATATTCACTTCCTTCGTATAACAATAAGCTACTTGGCACTTAGTGTTAAGGCGATCTATTATAACACATTAGTTATCAAAACAACATAATTTATGATTGGAAAGTTTTCATCAGCAGGATTTCAGAAACGTAAAACAAGTCATTTTCACTTATTATGTGGTCATGCAGATACTTGCTTATTTTATCTCAATTCACAGTCACCAGGAACCCGCTATATGCAAGGTTATCTGCTAGGTACTGCTGGAGGAGACAGAAGATGCTCAAAAGACAGTCTCTGCTCTCATGGAGCTTACAGTCTGGTCAGAAACAGATATGTTCACAAGTGAGTGTAACATACAGTAGAATGTGACATTATTCAAAAGAGAGATAACAAAGACAAATTCTAATATGGATAGCAAATGCTCAATGCAAGAAGTGGTAGGTGTGTCAGACTCCGAAGAACAGGTAGGATTTTTACCAGGCAGAGGTGTGGACAAAGAATAATTTGGGAAGATGGTACAAAATAAATGAGCACGGGGCTAGGGCTATACATGACCTTGAATCAGTTCACAGGGTCGAATCTGAGATTATAATTCATATAATCTAATTACTCTACTCAGGGTATGGACTCTAAAAAGTTATTTGGGAATTTTCAAAGACTAAAAAGAAAATGTGTTTCAGTTAAATGACAACCCTGGGCAACTCTGAATTGAGAGAAATTGGTAAAATACACTTGATTGAAATTCTACAATTATAAGATATATTAATTGGCTTTGTGTATGGGTTGATTTTATTATTAGCTTCCTTTATCTCTTATTGGAAAGGATGTTAGATGTCATTAAGTGAAGCTGTTCATGTTTTTTTTCTGGTGGCTTAAGATACAAAAGAAGTTCTTTATAATGATGGGGGGACTTCTATTGTGTTGTTCTCTTAGAGGACATGGCTTTCAACTGAATGGTTGGTAGAGATTCTGTTCACATCTATAAATTCCCTTAGAGCATTTGCTTTGCATATTTGGCTTCAGATAAAGATAAAGGACAATTTCTCCTACTATTTTTAGAATGGAATATGCTGCTGATGGTCTTCTTTTCCCCCCTCATGTTAAAACTGAGCAGGTGAGTTTTTGTTAAATTCAGGTTATAAAGTAGGATAAAAGGGAAAAGAAGATAAGCCCCGATGAAGTGAGATTTCAATCATTATATTCTCAGGTTTTCTGAGAATTCTTTGTTCTGGCCTTTAAAAGGCTTTTTCAAGAAGCAGTGACTGATGCCACAAGAAAGTATTAATTCTTCTGGGATACAGTAAGGAATTCTGGTAGTCGGAGGATGGTCGCTACTTGAAACATGGAATCAATTTCTGCATGCGGCCACGAAGCATCATTGCGGTATGCTTCAGAAGTCGCACTTTGGTTATTATGGGGAAAAAAAAGCTAATTTCAATGGATTTTTAACCCACTGTGGATCAAGTATCTATAGCCTCTCAAGATTCATAAGCCTAAGAGGTTATTTCTGCAAACTAACTAGATTCTAAAGTTAAAAATCTAATACTATCCTCCCTGGAAATACACACATCATCTTTATACTGTCTAAGGAAAAAAGAGTCTAAATGTTTCCACTCGTGTCTGGAAGAAACAATGGATTGTAATATCTAGTGAAAATTACAGACATACTCAGGAGGAGCGACTATGATTGTGCAGGCAGCTCTCTGGATTTGAACATGGAAGCTACTCCTGCTGAACTAGAGCTACTGAGCCAGTGGGAAAGCCTCACTGGGAGGGGAGGGAAGAAACTGGGTATGTGAGGCGACCTGGAAGTGACAAGTACTGAGCTTGTGAAAAATGACTTAACTAGGGAATTAACTTGCCCTAAAATTTCTTCCTTCCACACTGCCTTAATTTTTCTCCATTACGTATCCTCTTTTGAACATTAAAAACAGCTTAAGAGCTCTCATCATTTACTACTCAGAGAAGAATTGTAACAGTGGCACGGAGGAAATGAAGAATTTTGTTATGAGGGAGAGAAGTGGGTTATTTCTGAGACGCTTAGCACTTTTGAGGGGAGGAGTTTGCTGAAAGCAGCAGATAAGCTGAGGGAAAGAGCTGCAGAGACAGGGAGCCCTGGAGAGTGGGGCGGGGGGCCCTGGGAAGTACCAGGGTGCAGACAAAGGGGTGGGTGCAGAAAGAGAACTAATTTCATCTGTGCCTAGCCCAGCACCCAGTACTCATGGAAGAAATTATTCTTCCCGTCTTCCTTCATCTCTTTTGCTTTCAAAATTCAGAACTTAGGAATCAATCGTACTTTTGTTCAGCTAGTTTGGGTTAAATGGGGCTTCACAGACAAGCCTGAAAGTCAACTGTTATTTATAATAATTTCTTCTTTGCAGAAACAAAAGACTTAACAATCATGATTCAAAATGGAGTATTCTCGAGGCTGCCTATACTACATTTTACACCAGAACTATACAATTTCAGTGTTTCTGGAAGGAAGCTTAGAGGTGACAGAGCTCAACTTCCTCATTTCACAGGAGGAAACTGAGGCGTATCAGTATTGGTGCCGCGTTTTCCTGACCTTTTGAGTATTGGGCTTTCCTACCACACTACTGAGGGAACTGTTACTAGGAAGCATTCTTCTGAGGAAGCACTATTATACTTCTCCCCTTTCTTCAGTCTTTAAGCTATTTTATCTCCAGGCTCTCTGCATCAGTTTTATCTGCACCTCTCAAGGCCTGGTAGTAAATCTACAGCTCTCACCAACTCCTGTTTAGAATTTCTCCTCCAGCTCATTTCTTTGGCCTTTCACAAATGGGGACTTGATTTACCTGAGAATGAAACAGTCAACTGCAGGTCTGTTTTAACAGGTTCCAGGTGGAACTGAGGTATACAAAGTCAAAGGATGGGACTTGGGGAACTAGAGGTTCTGCCGGGGCCTGTTGGCTGAGGAGTCACTGTGGCCACAGAAGAGCCGACATAACTGTGTGTGGAGCAGGCGGTGGGCAGAAAGGGCTGAAGAAGAATGCTGGCAGCCAGACAGGCAGGGCCCCCGGGATAAGTCTGTGAAGCAAATATTCCAATCTCAGAATGGAGTAGCTTTCTAGGGCATTACTGCCCCCCTTTTTTTATGTATGTATGTATTTATTTATTTTTGCATCATGAGAACGAAAAGCAACACCCATTGGTAAACATAAGCAAAAGGGTAAATTAAGTAAATTAAAGGGTAGCAAATGATAAAATCTTGGACTATCAGTTATACCATATTAGTAAACCAGGAAGGGAGCATAAAACTTACTTTCACTAGCCACATGATTAGCTGGAAAATAACCTTCCTGTCCCTTTCCTACGCTGCCATACCACCAGTCTTCATTATCTTTGAAAAACACTCGGATAATGTCTCCGCGATGGATGGTTAGTTCATCTGATCGATTCGCTGTGTAGTCATAAAGAGCCACTACCTACGAGAGAGATAAGACCACCACAGCTTTATCACAACTGTACCACAGAGAAAACCCCCAACATTCACTTCCTCTTGCAGAAGAGCAGCTGAAACCAAAGCAGTACTTTGGTAAGTCTGAGGCTGTCTCAAGGCTTGCTAATGGGATCGGGGGTGGTGGGAACACAGCAGGAGAAGCAAGATAAAAGACTGTGGGATTGAGAAATGGTTAAGAGCATTCAATACACTAAGATTAGCTTCAAAATAGCAGATGTTAATTTTTTTACAAGTGAATTACTTGTGAAGCAAATAAAAAAAAGGCTCACACACCATTCACTTTCTTAGAATTGTTTTATACTACCTTTAGATCCCATTCTCCCATCTCTAAGCAGATGTACTTGAAAAAAAATTCTTCTGAATGTCAACAATTTTATAAAAAGGAAAGAGCAATGAAACAACCTGATTACATAACTTCATTGTGATCACTTGGTTTACTGTTTATGTTTCTTTTTAACATATATTTCCCCACAAACACATGCTTTTTGGTATTTTATATCAACAATCTAAATCTTTTGACTACTTTTAAAATACTATTAAGGTTATTTTCACTAGATACAATTTTAAGAGGAAAAGCCTTTCTACAAGAATTCTCTTCTCTGTATTTACAGTAGTCACTGTATTTGATTTTTTTCCTTTTTTAAAAGCTAAAATCAAAATGAATGAGTGCACAGAAACTTAAGAAATTCCTTATAGCAGTTGTAAGGGGGAGGGAGACCTTAATCCATTTTATATGTCATGCATTGTATAATGTAGGACATGGTATGTATACTAAAGGATAAACTACTTCTTTTCCTACTTAAATGGGATTTGAAAATTAACAGGGGCTGCCTTGGTAGCTAGCGGGTTAGGCGTCTTACTCTTGATCTTGACTCAGGTCTTGATCTCAGGGTGGTGAATTTAAGCCCCACACTGGGCATGGAGCCTACTTAATAAAAAAAAAAAAATTAACAGGTTATACAACTATATATGTAATGGAAAATTATCATTACAATCCTTTGCATTTAGGTTGAGTACTAATTCATTTACTTAACAAGTATTTACTGAAATCCTAACGTGCCTGGTACTAGGCTAGGGGCGAAATATACAACAATACAGGATCCTTTCTAGAAGGGTTACCTCACTTAGGCTCTGCAGGAGAATAAAGGATAATCAGGAACTGGCCAGGAGAAGAGATGGAAAGCGTGTCTCAGGTAGACTGTACTGCACATGTCAGCGTCCAGGGAACGGAAACCCAAAATAGTTCAAATTGGTGGGAGCCTGAATTAGAGGTAAGAGCCCAGCTAGCTGGGTGGGGGAAGGTGAGGCTGCAGGAGTAAGTAGGGACTGAAGGAACATGCATGCTGCAGGAGCTCAGACTCATACTATGGGTAATGGGAAGAGACAAAGGTTTTAAGTAGGAGATGCCGTAACAGTTCACAAAACTCTGGATGGTGCCTTTTAATTAATTTACAATATTTATTAACACATTAACCAGGAAATTTTAATGGATAAATCTGGAATTACCTGCTGTCACTATATGATGTTAGGGCAGTAATAATAATTCAAGTCAGATATGGTACAACTGCCATTCCAACTGTACTGCTTAGAACAGTCTGTAATTCACAACATGTTCTGCAGGATGTTGTTTCAAGTTTACAAATTTCTTATAACTTTGAGTGTACTGATGCCAAATCATTTATGTAAAAGTGGAACTTTTAACTCTTCCCTTCCTTCTTTCGTCTCCAAACCTTTTCTCCTTTATTCTCCTACTTGGTACTATCACAGAAGAAGAAAGCTAATGAAAATGTTCTGAGTGCCTGCCACGTTCTAGGTACAGTGCTAGTGGATTACGTAAGTTCTTACACAATCTGTAGGACAAGCCTGTGACGGCATGAATTCTTACTCCAATTTCATGAGGAATTTTATGCACAGAGAAATTTAGTAATTTGACTAAAGTCAACTATGAGTTACACTTTTTATTTTTTCAAAACTAAATACATTTATAGGACATCTCAGTCTAGAATCAAACATGGGGAAGCAGCAGCAGAGAGGAAGGGAGGGACAGAGATCCTAATCCCTCATGAAAGATCAGACACGTTTTTGGGTGGCACTACTTAAGCGGTTGGCTGTGCTGACAGGACCAACAATCCTGGGTCACTTGCAGGCCCACTGTGCTCCTTCCAGACACCTGCAACCCAGTCCTAGAAAACTGTAAGGATCTGCCCCTGCCGTTCCTCATCCTGGCTCTGGTACATGGAAACAGCACAGCTCTGATGAATCTTACGGAAGTAGGAAGTCCGTGTATGCTTATTTCTCTGGACTCAGAGGTGGCTGCTGGGAAGAAGAGCAGGAGAGATTCAGCTTAGGCAAGAGAATCGTTCAGGAAGTCCCACATCAGGCTTGTGTCCTTGGGTGGACTTTGATAATGTGGAATTCATCAAACTGGAGTCAGAAAAACTTTTCCGAATTGTCTACCAGGGTCGGGTGATAAGAGTTCCTTCAGAGGTATAGGGGTCCAAAAGACCTAGAAGATCCTAGATTTCCATTTTCCTACTAAAGTATCCATGGATTACCCGTCTCATAATACAATCAAGCATAGCACACCAGTTCTGCATGGCTTTCCAGTCCTGGCAAATACGTTCCACCCTCTATATCCCTGTTATGGACTGAATTGTATGCTCCCCCAAATTCATAGGTTGAAGCCCTCACCAGGTGACTGTATTTGGAGATAGGGCCTTTAAATAGATACTTAAGGTCAAATGAGGTCATATGGGTAGGGCCCTAATCCAATAGGACTTGTGTCCTTATAAAAAAGAGGAGGAAATAGCAGAAGCACAGCCAACCGCGCAGAGCAAAAGGACACAGGAGGACACAGTGAGAAAGCAGCTGTCTGCAGGGCCAGGAGAGCGGTATCAGGAGAAACCAACCCAGCGGGCTACTTGATTTTGGACTTCTAGTTTCTAGATCTGTGAGCAAATCAATTTTTGTTGAAGCCCTCAGTTGACGGTACTTTGTTACAGTGGTCCTGGCAGACTAACACAGTTCTACAACCTGATGGTGTCAGATGAATCATTCTCTACTGCCTGTCTTGGCACCGCCACTCGCCAATACCTCACTTCTAGCCATTTTAGGTCCTTACCAGCTTACTGTACTGTGTCCAACACTATTATAATATTATCTCTTAATGTAGAAACAATGGCCTTGTCACCAACATCCTTAGGAGGGTGATGGTTGGGGAGGCCACATCCCTCCAAGCGAAGGAACAGTGTTTGGAGAACGTCATCATCATACCATTCCTGACATGTATGTGCACAATCGCTATACAGTGAGGAATCGGTGTGCTTCACATGCCAAGTCTACGTTCTGGCAGTGGAGTTACGACCATTCCTTCATCATCATACTGAAGGTACATGACCAAAGCCACGTGGCTTATGATAACCTGCTTATATTCCAGTGTGTGTTTTCATTCAACATGCCATCTCATTTGAGGACCACTTACTCTCTTTGAGCATCTTAGTATACACAGTAAACTTCTCTGCTTATTTTGATTTGCAGTCGATTCTGCATAATTGCCTTCCCCATCTGCAATTACATTTTGCTACAATCTCACTGTTTTAGGGTAAAGTAAAGCTCCATAAAAAAGTTGGGAGGGGTGCCTCAGTGGAACAGTCAGTTGAACGTCTGACTCCTGGTTTCGGCTCAGGTTGTGATCTCAGGGTCGTTAGATGGTGCCCTGCATGGGCCTCTACGCTCAGTCTGCTTGGGATTCTCTTCTCCCTCTGCCCCTCCCGCTGATGCTCTCTCTCTCAAATAAATAAATAAATAAATAAATAAATAAACCTTTAAAAAAAAAAAAAGTTGGGAGACACAATCCCATCAAGAGGTTTGTTTTAAATTAATACTGTATCTATTTTTTGTCTTCTGGTAGGTCTTGTCATGTGTCTTGACCATTCTTGTGATGAGTATCTTTTACAACGTACCACACAGTGCTCTGGCACTTATGTGACAGAATATCCTCGGCAGTATCTTTGAGCTGACACAGCAGTTATGACATCTTTCTGCAAAAGAAGTTCAAAAACATTCATTTATGTGCCCACGTTGGTAATGACAGGTCTGGGAAATGGTCAAATTTTGTCCACGATTCACATACTTGAAACAGAGTTCCTTCTTCTCCGCAAAGCTTGCCGAACTGCTTGGGGGCAGTCATGAGGGAAGTGGCGCTGCGAGCTTTTATTTATTTATTTATTTCCTGACATTCATTTTTCAGTCTTCAAAGCAGTGCTTGCCAGAGACAATTTCTTGGTTTAAAAAAGCAGAGTCTGCCAGACTGTTATAAGACATTTAGGTGAATTCTTCTTTATATTATCTTCTGAGAGATTTTTCATTATTATTGTTATCTCTGAAGAAGTCTCAAGGGTTCTTGAAACCAGTGTACTGAAGGAACCAGTATTGTTCAGCAGCAGAGGTTTCTTGCAACTTCAACTATAATATAATCTAAGATTCAATATTCATAATGGTCCCAAGTCATTCAACAGGCTGTTATGTTGAATAAACTCAGACACCTGAGTACTTTCTCCTCTAGTACTGACTGCTTCAGCTGGATCTATGGTCACTGGGGAACTTCTTTGTGCAAGGCTGCAGCCAATGTTCATCTGGATCCCACCACCTTCCCTCTGCTTTCTTCCTTGCTTAACTTGATTTCAGACTTCTGGCCTCTAGAATAGTGAAAGAATGAACTTCTCTTGTTTTAAGTCACACCATGTTTGTGGTAATTTATTATAATAGCCCTAGAAAACTAATACATGTGAATTTTACTGTGGTGAATGCTGGATTTTCTTGTATTCCCTTATAGAGTGTTGGACCTTTTTCTGGCATGTAGTTACTTGAGATTAGTTTGACCCTTTCCAGGTTTGATTTTAAGTTTTGTTAGAGCAGATTCAGGAGGATTTTAGTCTAGGGCTCAGTAACCCCCACTACTAGGGTGTGATCCTCCTGGTAATTCTACTCGATGCCCCACATATTAGAAGGTTTTTCCAACTTGGCTGTCAGGAATGTGAATTGTTCCCATTCTGCTATGTAGCCTACTAATTCCTGATGGTTCTTTCCTTACGGAGTTTTATCCCAAGTGTGGGCACATCAGTACTCAGCCAAAGACTTATTAAGGGTACTTTTATGGTTACTGGCAGGATTATGACCAATTAACATAAGGTGAAACAAAAAGTAACATCTCAGTAATTATTATTTTTTTTTGCCAGATGCCTTGTTACAGTTAAAAGCACATTAACTAAAATGTGTACAGTTTTAGTGCTCATGATAAAGGCACTTATGACCTTATTATACGTTTGGCATTCTTTAAGAAAGCACATTAAGCTTTTATAAATAAATATTTAGGTTACATAAACCTAACTTGTACACAAGTGATAATAAGACATGCTTTTTTAAAAAATTTTATCTTATGTATTTTATCCTCATGAATGGCCCTCTCCTCTATCCTTAGAGTGGCCTCTGGCTATGTGGCTAGTCTTATGATTTTACCACTCTGGGTATACTGGAACAGAAAGTGACTTACATGCTCTTGCCTGTTCTTACAATTAACTGGAGCCAAGGGAGAAGGTATTTCTTTTCGCAGATTCCATAAGGACTGTGCAGAAACAAGTATGGTTTAAGCCAGGCAGCTCCACTTACAGCACTGTTTTTTATGTAGTTACAACATGATGGGACTATAGCTTTTTAACCTATGAAACAGCCTGAAAGACTGTACCTTCCAGCTGAAACAAAATGTTTATAATAGATTGTGTTTCAGATGCTGTTTTCTGCTGCTTGGACATTTAGGAAACATTCTTAATGAATTTGTAAAACTCTAAGGACAGGGGTTCCCCCACCTCCACCCCCTTCTTTCCAGTTCTAAACTTCTTCGCTATTTAGAAGAGGTCTGGGTATAACTGTAGCACTTCAATTGCTTTCTGAGAGAAACAGACCATTTCCTTGGCCACTGAAAATATTTCTCATATAATCAAAAAACTGTTTATACATCTTGATACTTTTTTTTTTTTTTTTTTTAAATAAACTGTGCGTTTCTTTGGAGTCAAAATGGCTATGACAGCCTCATCACACACTGTCTTCAGCCCTTTCTGGGTTAAAGCTGAACTTTCCACATGGGAGCTCCTGTCTCTTTTGCTCGTTTCTGTCCTTGTTCTACACATACAGGGTTTTCTTCCGTATTATTCAGTCTTGCTACAGCTGTGGGGTCCCCTTGCAGATCAGTCTGAGTTCCTATTAAACGAGGCACATCTAGTGTGTACTCCCTAAGTTCTGGTGCCCACTCCTCCTTCACATTTTGAAATGAGGCCACAGAGCAGCATAAAAGGAAGACAACAGTCATTGGATAAGATGAAGGCCTCAGAGGATAGCTTTCCTGTGTGATCATGCCCGTTGTGTCAGAGAGCCTCAGAGGTGCTGCCTGCTCTCCACACTGAGGCTGACTGCACTGAAGATGGTGGGCACCACTCCTCCAGGAAGGTGTCAGTGGCACAACTCAGGAGCAAGCATGTCTTGTCCACCACCCTGTCTCACCAAGCACCATGCACTTGAGCATCAGTGTGCCAGCTCATGAGCCATGCTGCAGCCAGCCAGCCTCTGGGTGGGCCCCCTTTCCTGCCCTGCCTATGCCCGTCCACTGCCCCCGGTAATTACTTAACAAGTAAAATAAGCTTTAAGAAAGTCTCATTCCTCAATAATGTCAATTACAGAATATTTGGTCTTTATTATGAAAACAGAAAAAAAGAACAGCTTAAAAAATGTTAGTAGAAAACCAAATTTAACAATAAATTCTGAATTGCACAGAAGCACATTACTGAATATCCAAAGACTACTAAGAGTGACATTGGGCCTATATTTTATTTCATGCAAGGAATAAAGAAACATACAGCCCTATTTCTAGCATCACGTGGTAGGAATATATATGGTCTCTTATGATTATTTCCACAAGTACTACGTAAGATACCCGAAAGATATTTATAAAAAAGAAACCAAGGTCCTGTTATTTTTAACTGATCTTATCTGGATAATAATAAATTAAGAAACAGAGATAAAAAAGTAAATAATTGCACAAAGTTTATTGTCCCTGTACCAGACAAACTCTCTGTTTCTATCCTGCTATATAATGCTAGTATATGTGAATTTTATATACTTCATCAAACAAATATTTGAAAATATTTAATTCAAATACCTTCTGGTAAAGTAACTAGGGCACTGGAAAGAATACCAACCTAGGAATCAAAATATTGAGTTTTCAGTCTTGTTTGGGGCCTCCAAGGCTGAAGTATATCATAAAACACTCAGACTGGATGTCTGTAAACTAAGGGGTTTGGATCAGATGCTATGTGGTATACCCTCCAGCTTTAAAATTCTATTACACCACGTACTCCAATAACTATTCCAAAAGAACAGCATTCATAGATTTTAAAGTAAATTCAAAATATTAATTTGTTGGGTAATGGTGTAGCTGTATTATTTGTGATCATCCATGAACTGGAAAAGCTTGTTTGATTGCTGCAACACTACACAGGAAAAGCCTCCTGGTAATAATAAAGAACAACAATAAAACATTTCTTCTGAATTATCATTTGGAAATACCACTTTGACAAATACGAATGTCCTGACCTTTGGACTTCACAAATAAAGCTACTCATTTTATACAATGATTAGTATTCACTTAAAACTTTTCTTACTGGAAATCATAATTCATACATTTTGTTACAGTGAATCATTAGTGCTTCGTTTAAAAAGTCTCCAAAATGTATCTTTTTATCGAGATACATTTTAAAAAAATCAAGAGAATGATGCAAATTTTTATAGACTGGACTACAGATTTTTTTTTTTTTGTTAGTTAAGAAAAATGACAGTGTACTTTAATTTTCTTTCTTGGGAGGGATAGCAGAGGGAGATTTATGAATCACTTGTTTAGATTAGGGTCTCAAAGTATGGTCTCCAGACTAGCAGCAACAACATTACCTGGAAATTTGTTAGAAATGCAAATTCTTAGACCCATTCCAGAGCAACTAAAATCATACATTCTGAGGAGGGGCCCAGCAATCTGTTTTAACAAGGCTTCCAGGTGATTCTAACATGCCTAAAGTTTAGTTAATACTTTATTTCAATGATCTACTTTATAAAACATGCACACTTATTTTTTGCACATATCAAGTACGCAACTGATTGGGTAAGAAATATAAAGCTAAATCTTATAACAAAGTGTTACTGGCAAAACTTAAAAAAAAAAAAAAGTAAACCTGTTCCTCCTTTCCTATTAATTTTACTTATCTTGCTTAGCTTTCCTCTTGTCTCACTGAAATGTTGACTAGCTCCAGATTTGAGTAATTCAACATCTATTTTGTCATTTTATCAAAAAGCACAAGCTCAAACTGCAACTAGGAGTCAGGGCAAACATTTCTTAGGTTTCCCTACAATCTCTTGAGGATTAGTGAAATTTTTAAAATAGAAAAACAAGCAAAACTGAAAAATCAAATCTGTTCACCTAGCAATAATCATGTCGTACCTACTGTGCTTACTGTCTCTTATAGGGTAGGGAGATAGCAGTGAATCATACAGACAATATCTAAGAGAGTTTCTGTTTTATTGGATGTTTCATTGTTTTTGGTCTAGTAGCCCTTTTCAAAAAAGGGATACTTTTAGTATTTGTACAAGTTACTCTTCTGTTTATCTACTTTAAGTTGCTAATACATAGTATCAGGGTGTATGCTCATATTAAATTCTAAAATAATAATTTATAATTCCTTCTGAAAAGTATGATGAATTTCTTTAAATTCTCTTAACAAACCATGAGCTATGAGTAAATATAAAATTATTAGTAAGAAAAAACTAGATGTATATTTAAACAAAAATAAATTCAAGTATTTGCAAAGAACATATTATGCACAATTTATAGACACAATTTTAGTAGTTATAAATTTTATACTCCATGGTTTAAGAGAGATTATAGATAGAAATATATCTCTTATGATAAATGAATGTTCTTCCTTTTACTGTACTGCATTTATTACTTGGTTTTGATCTATGTGTAGATGCTACTTTCCTGGCCAGGTGTTTCCATAAGCCATAGAATTGTGAGAGGTAGTAAAAAAAATTTTAAAAATACTGAAACACAAAAATTTATAAATATTAAAATGAAAAAAATGTATTAATTTGTGAAGAATATAAAGACATAAACAGATAAATGTTAAAAACTTAAAAATAAATATAGATAAATAAGTTATGAAAGGGTCTTCAAATAGACCTGTATTGCTACCAAACTACTTTGGAAAAGTCCCCTCTAAACTTGAATAGGCACCTACAGGAACTCTAAAATGTCTAAGTGAGCTGCAATTTCTATTGTTTTCTTTTAGAGCAAAGTACAAGTGTAAGTCTCTGGGCTTAAACATGCATTATAGAGATAACAGACGTATTACTTTAAAGAAACCTAAGGTCTGGAGACAAGTCTTCAGAGAACAAAATTTAAATCTCTTTTTGATGCTTAATGGCATCTTCAGGATTTCCTGGCCACCAACCCTAAGTGCAAACCGCTGCAGTCCTTGATATTTCAAGACAATCTTTTGAGAACTACTTAAGAGCACTTTTAAGAACATTTGTTAAATTTATTAACAGAATTCATTAAAATTATAAACAATTTCTAAAAAGATGAATTAATTAATATCTCATTCATATAATAAGTATCTCAAGTGTGTTCTATATGTATGGCAGTGTACATAGTATGGGAAATTCAAAGAAATGCAGCCTATGGTTCTGACCTGAAAATGCTTAGAATAAAATTAAGAAAAATATACTGTTTCAAACATTATATGCTAAAAATCTTTATTTTAAAAGTTTAGCAGAAATTAATACATTTATAATAATCTGCTCTGTTTTATGAAATATTTTACATAAAAACACCTCAGTTAGATGTCTTAGTTTTATTGAACCAAGGTTTTAAATTTACAAGTTCTAAAACAAATATATAAATCTCAGTTTGGGTCTTTTTTCAGCATTAATGTACATCTGTTATTTAATAATCTGTTATGCTATAAGTATGTGTATATTAGTCTAGATATAGCTAGAAATATATGTATCTACCATTTAATATTTACTATATGCCAGGGATGTGCTAAGCACATAGTGTATATACGCGTATTCTTTTTTTTTTTGTTTTAGAGAGAGAGAGAGCAAGCACATGACCAGGGGGAGGGGCAGAGGGAGAGAGAATCTCAAGCAGACTCCCCACTGAGTGTGGAGCCTAAAGCAGGGCTTGATCTCACAACCCTGAGATCATGACCTGAGCTGAAACCAAGGGTCGGACACCCAACCAACTGAGCCATCCAGGTGCCCTAAAGCATATTCTATGTATATGTGTGTGTGTGTGTGTGCACATTTGTAAACATACACATGTATTGATAACTACTACCCTATTTAGTATTTATCATGCCTTTAATTTCTTTAATTATAAACTAAAAGAATTATTATTTGTCTAAATCACACAGTTTGGAAGATTCTAGATAGTAGCAGGTCTGCTTTTCTCCTAAGCCTATGCTTTTAATCTGTAAATTTACATATTTAATTTTGAAGTTAGAGGCCTTCATGGAACCAAGTAAATATGAGGCTGCTCGGTTCACTGTGACTTTCGTTAAGATTATGCTGAAAGGAGGGTGTTAAAAACTTGGTATTTCTATTAAAGAAAGCACATGAAGAAAATCATCAAAGCATTTTCTTCATATTAGCTTCTTAGTCACAATTTGTTGAGGATACCGAACTGGGAAGTTAGGTGGGAAACTGAAATTGGGCCAAGGTGACAGCTTATATATGTGTATTAACATGTGTGCCCATCTGATTACTACAGTTCATATTCAAGGGTGGAGGGAATTATTGAAATGACTACAGGCAGAGTTAATTAGGAAAGACTGTGCAAAAGAAACCTAAGTAATCAGTTTATAAATGTAAAGAGAAAAGCTTTTCAGGTTGCTAATAGCCAGACATCAATAATTCACTACTCATCTTAAACACTGATGCTCGTCTATTTCCAATTCTAATGTCAATCCAAATATTCTAGGGAAAGCTCATGTACACACATATGAGCATTTGGTTTAGTGGGGAAGAAGATAAGAATAACAGAAAGATAATGAAAAAGCTTAATGGAAAACATCCCTATGTTACTATATAATTCTAAATGTGTTACATATGGAGATGTACACATATAAGTAAAATGCTATAAAATTTACCAAACAGTATTTCAAATGGAAAAACAGGAATCGGCACATAGAATTTTTAAGATGCAAATGGAAAACTTGAGCACATGAACAAGTGAGTAGAGGAGAAGCACTTTTGGAATGCGGGAGAAAATTTGGCTCTTCCATAAAGGCAAGAACACTGACAAAAATGGTCAAACCCAACTTTTTAAGAAGTATGAAAATTAGCCAAAGCCCTACAACAATCCAAGGAATATGTATTTCCCAAAAAAACCAGTTGAATCTTGGCAAAAACTGCAAGCTTTGTGGAGTTTTAACCTGTCCCATTCCCATTAACCTCTTGCCAGTTTCTATGGCAGCCTTAAAAACAGACTCACAACTATGGTAACCAAAACCTAGCAGGCTAGCAGTCACCAGATAGGGCAGAATGGGTTCAGAGTGCCTCCAAAGCCTTATATCCAGGGAAGCGCCACTATATGACCTGTGTGGCAGCCCCTAAAAAGTCTGTAAAGTTCCATTCTCTGGCTTGTCTTTATTTGGTGTGACTCAGAGCCAGCGGTGTGAACACTGTATCCTGAGGGCATTTGTCAAAAACAGTCAGTGGCAACTTAGATGATGATATGAGTTAGGACAAATAAGGAACTGGCCAAAAAATTAAAAGGAAAAATTGGGAAATGACATGTTTATAGGATACTTTGAAAAGCTCCAACCTTCCTGGAAACCTAGAAGGCCATGTGCATGTGCAGGACTGTGTGTATGCCCAGAGAAGGCTCTAATTTTTCATCTCTGGTTAACCTTGACAGTTTGTGCAAGCAGAAGGTGAAGTGTAAGTAAGGCAGAGTTATAAACTGCCTATTGAAGCAATGAAAACATATCCCAACACACACACAGAACCCCTCGGAAAAGGTTGCAGAACTTGGTTCCAGGCATTTAAGGAAATTTCTGTCTAACCATTAGCTGACCAAACAGACACCTCAGTGGTCAAACACAAAAAATACAGACTTTATATAGAATTACTCCAGGAAAGTCACCAACTAAATAAATATTAACAGTAACAATAACAAAATGACAAGCCATGGGGAGTAGGTGTAGAAAATCTAATTTCCAGATGTGCCACATTATACCATTTCAAATGTCTAGTTATCAACAAAAAATTATGATACACGAAAGGGAGCAGTAAAGTATAACTCTACACAGGAATCAAATGAGTCAACAGAAATTGTCCCTGAGAAAGCCCAGACATTAGATTTACTAGATTTAAAATATATATAGGGCGCCTGGGTGGCTCAGTTGGTTAAGCGACTGCCTTCGGCTCAGGTCATGATCCTGGAGTCCCTGGATCGAGTCCCGCATCGGGCTCCCTGCTCGGCAGGGAGTCTGCTTCTCCCTCTGACCCTCCCCCCTCTCATGTGCTTGCTCTCTCTCATTCTCTCTCTCTCAAATAAATAAATTAAAAAAAAAAAAAATCTTTAAAAAAAAAAATAAATAAATAAAAAATATATATATATATAAAAATATATATATCACAGCAAATAGAAAATATCAATTAAAAACAGAAATTATTAAATAGAAATTCCAGAGTTTAAAAGTACAATATTAACTAGAAGGGTTCAGGAGATTTGAACTAGTAGAGGAAATAATCAGTGAACTTGTAAGATAAGTAAATTGGGATTACCTAGTTTGAGGAACAGAAAGAAAAAAGAAGAATGTCAGAGCCTCAGAGATGTATAGGATATCAACTGTACTATCATATGACTAGTGGGAATCCCAGAAGGAGAGAAAAGAGAGAAAGGGGAGAAAAATATATTTGAGTACATAATGGCCCTAAACCCCCCAAATTTAATGAAAAACATTAATATGCACATCCTAGAAGCTAAACAAACTCCAACAGGATAAACTCAAAAAGATCCACATCTAGAAATATCATAGTCAAACTACTGAAAGACAAAGACCAAGAATCTTGAAAGCAGCAAGAGAAGAACAACACATCATACAGGATTCTCAGTAAGACTAACAACAGACTTTGCATCAGAAATCTTGGAGGTCAAAAGTTAGTAGGAATAGGCTTTCAATATTTTGTGCTAAAAGAAGACTCAACCTATCATTCAATAAGTAGCAAAACTATCCTTTAAAAAGGAAGGAGAAATTAACATATTCCCAGATAAATGATAACAGAGAGATCATAACTAGCAGATCTGCCCTTCAAGAAAAACTAATGGGAGTCCTTCAGTTGGAAACAAAAGGGCATTCTGACAGTAACTCAAATCTATATGAAGAAATAAAGAGCAGTAGAAAAGGTAACTAACTACATAGGTAAATATGAAAGACAGTATATATATATTTTTTTTGGTACCTCCTCCAACTGATTTAAAAGACAACTTCATAAGGAAATAATTACAAAAATGTATTGATGAGCTTACAATGTATAATGATGTAATCTGAATAACAATAACAGCATAAAGGAGACAAAAGGCAAAAGAGCTGTATTATAGCAAGGTTTTAACATACTACTGAAATTAAGCTGATATTAATCCAAACTAGATTGTTTTAAGTTAAAAGGTTAACTGTAATTCTCAGGGTAACTACTAAGAGAACTCAAAGAAAGTATATAAAAAGAAAAAGGGAATTAAAATGGTATAGTGAAAAATATTAATTTAACTAGAAAAAGTGAGCAATAAAGGAATAAAACAACAAAAAGATACATCAGACATAAAGAAAACAAAACTGGGGGGTGCCTGGGTGGCTCAGTTGGTTAAGTTTCTGCCTTTGGCTCAGGTCGTGATCCCAGGTTACTGGGATCAAGCCCTACTGGGATTAAGCCCCACTGGGCTCGCTGCTCAGTGGGGAGTCTGCTAGTGTCTGCTTCTCCCTCTGCCCCCCCCATGTTCTCTCTCAAATAAATAAAATCTTAAAAAAAAAAAAAAAAACTGGGATGCCTGGGTGACTCAGTCAGTTAAGCGTCCAACTCTTAATTTTGGCTCAGGTCATGATCTCAAGGTTGTGAGATATGTGAAATGGAGCTCTGCGTCGGACTCCACGCTGGGCATGGAGCTGGCTTAAGATTCTCTCTCTCTCTCTCTCTCCCTTGGTTCCTCCCCCTCCCCTCCCCTCAAAAAAAAAAAAAAAAGAAAACAAAACCACACTGTAGACTTAATTCTACCCAATCAGTAATTAATTTGAATGTAGATAGATTAAACACTCCAAACAGAAGATACAGATTACCAGAATGCGAAAAAAAAATGATCCAACCGTATGTTGTCTATAAGAGACATATTTTAGATTTAAAGACAAAAAAAAAATTATAGAGGATGAAAAAAATAAACCTCACAAACAGAAATCAAAAGAGGGCTGGAGTGGCTATTCTAGTATCAGGCAAAAGAGAATTTAAGAAAAAAATTGTCAGTAGAGACAAAGAAGAACATTTTAAATGATAAAAAAGTCAATTAGGAAGACTTAAGTATGTATAAATATATGTGCACCTAATACAGCCTCTAAATACATATGCCTCTAAGTACCTATGGCAAAACTGGTAGAACTAAAATGTGAAACAGTTCCACAACAATGTTTGGAGACTACAATACCCCACTTTCAACAGTGAGAAGAACTAGGCCCAATATCAACCTGGGAACAGAAGACTTGGTCAATACTATAAACCAACTAGATCAAACAGACATCTATAGAATGCTGTACCCAAGAAAAGCAGAGTACATATCCTTCTTATGTGCACACAGAACATTCTCTAGGATAGACTATATGCTACGCCATAAAATAAACCTTTAAAAAAAACCCTGAAATCATAGAAAGCATGTTCTCTAACCACAATGAAATGAAAACAGAAATCAGTTACAGGAAGACCTTTGGGAAGTTCATAAATGTGTGGAAATCAAACAACACACTCCTAAATAACCAATGGATCAAAAAGAAATCAACCAGGGAAATTAGGAAAAGATACACAAAAAAATAAACATGATATGCCAAAATGTATGACTGCAACAAAAAACAGTGATCTGAGGAAATTCTGTAGCTGTAAATGCTTTTATTGAGAAGAAAGATATCAAATCAATAATCTAATTTTAAACTTTAAAACTAAAAATATAAAACTAAATGTAGAGTAAGCAGAAGGAAGAAAATGATAAACACATGGAAGTAAATGAAATAGCAAATAGAAAAAGACAAAAGAAAGTCAATAAAACTAAAAATTGGTTCTTTGAAAGATCAATAAAATTAACAAAACTTTATCTAGACTGACCATGGGGTGGGAGGTAACAGTGAAATTAATAAAATCAAGTATGAAAGAAGAGATATCAGAACTGGCCTTAGAGAAATAAAAAGGATCCGAAGGGAGCGCTATTATCAACTGTATGCTAACAAATTAAGTAGTCTAGATAAAACAAATACATTCCTAGAAAGATACAAAACTGACTGAAGAAAGAGAAAATCTAAATGGACTTGTAAGGTAAAGAGACTGAATTAGCCATCAAAAAACTTCCCACAAAGAAAAGCCCCCACACAGTATGCATCATTGGTGAATTGTACCAAATGTTCAAATACAAAATAACACCGATCTTTCACAAACTCTTCCAAAAAATAAAAGAGAAATGAACACTTTCCAAATCATTCTACGGAGTCAGTATTACTGTGATCCCAAAACTAGACAAGCAAACTACAGACTAAGATTTCTTATGAATATTGATGTAAAAGCATGAATAAAATACCTGTAAACAGAATCCGCAACATTGTAAAAAGGATTATCCACCATAACCAAGTGAAATTTATCCTAGGAATGACAGGTTAGTTTAACATGAAAATCTGTCAATGTAAAAGACTGTGTGTGTGTGTGTGTATATATATATATATATACATATTTTAGAGAGAGGGGTGGGTAGAGGGAGAGGGAGAATCTTAAGCAGGCTCCATGCTCAGCGCGAGGCCAATCTCATAACCCTGAGATCATGACCTGAGCCGAAATCAAGAGTCGGACACTGAACACACTGAGCCACCCAGGTACCCCTAAAAGACCATATTAAGGTGTTAAGGACAAAACCCACACAATTATCTCAACAGATACTGCAAAAGCACTTAACACAGTCTAACATCCTTTCCTGATAAAACACTCAACAAAGTAAGAACACAAAGGAACTTCCTCAACCTGATACAGGCTATGTGCAAAAAACACAACTACTAAAAACATACTTAATGGTCAAAGACTGAAGGTTTACCCCCAAAGATTAGGAACAAGACAACTTCAACACTGAACTGGAGATTCTAGCTAGGATAATTAGGCAAGGAATAAAAAGGCATGTGGGTGGAAAGGAAGAAGTAAAACTACCTCTATTAGTAGATGACATAATCTTGTATATAGATAATCTGAAGGTATCTACAAAAAAAACCCCCAAAACATCTTTTAGAATAAAGGTTGCAGAATACAGTATCCATACAAAAAATCATGTATATTGCTATACCTGAGGAATGAACAATCCGAATATAAAGCCAATTTATTTGCAATATCATCAAAAAATGAAGTACTTCAAATAAAAGTCTGAGTTAAATACTGAAAATCATAAAATATCATTGAAAGAAATTAAAGAATATCTAGATAAATTGAAAGATCCATGTTACTAGATTGAAAGAGTAAGATGAAAATATTCTTCAATTTTGATCTATAGCTTCAACAGAATCCCTATCAAAAATTTTACAGAAACTGAGAATGTGATTGTAAAATTCATATAGAAACACAGAGCCTAGAATTGCCAAAACAATCTAGAAGAAGAATAAAGTTGGAGGACATGCCCGGATTTTTAAATTTCCTACAAAGGTATAGTAATTAAAATAGTAGATTATTGATACAAACACAGGCATATGGAATTGTATGCACTATAATTAAATAGCCCAGACATAAAGCCTCACATTCACAGTCAACTGATTTTTGACAAGGGTGCCAAGACCATTAAATGGGGGAGGAACAGTCTTTTCAATAAATGGTGCTGCTAAAACTGGATAACCACATGCAAAAAAAATAAAGTTGCATTCCTAATTCACACCATATACAAAAATTAACTCAAAACGGATTCTAGAACTAAAGGTAGAACTAAATGTACAAAACTCTCATAAGAAAACTGGAGTCAATCTTTGTGACCTTGGATCAGACAATGGTTTCTTAGATATGACATCAAAACACTGAGTGACAAAAGAAAAGAGTAGATAAACTGAACTTTATAAAAATTTTTAAAAAAATGTTTTGTTTCAAAGGACATAACCAAGGAAGAGAAAAGACAACCTATAGAATCGGAGAAATATCTGCAAATTATATATTTGATAAGAGACTTGTATTCAGAGTATATAAAAAACTCTTACAAGTCAATAAAAAGACAAACCCAATTAGATATAAGTAATACAAATCTATTTACATATTTATATTTATGTATAATTTATACAGTTATGCAACTGATGTATACATAATATGTATATATTTATACATCATATGCCTGGCACATAGTTAAGTACTCAGTAAGCATTAGGCATAACTATTACTATTTAACTCCTGAAGTTCTTTGAGTTATTATAGAGGGATTTTGTAATAAAATATTTCTGAGGATGCGCACAGTTATAAATGTGGTCCTATTTTCCAAATTAAATATAGATTTGCTAACTTCAACTTGATCTGTAAAAACAACAATTCATTTCTACATTTGGCATAATAATCTCTCAATCCAATATATACATATACATATATAACATATTCATTAAAAAATCTTTAATTTATAATATAGTAAAATATAATTAAAATTTGCCCAATTAGGAAATGGGCAAAGGATTTGAATAGATTTTCCAAAGAAGATACACAAATAGCAATTCAAAAGATGCTCTATCCTTAGTCACTAAGGAAACAAATCAAAGTCACAAGATACTACTTCCCACTCACTAGGATGGCTATAATAAAAAGGACAATAACAAGTGTTAGTGAGGATATGGAGAAATTTAAACCCTCATACATGCCTGGTGGGATTGTAAAATGGTTTAGCCACTTTGGAGGATATTTGGGCAGTTCCTCAAAATGTTAAACAGAGAGTTACCATATGACGCAGCAATTCCACTACTAAATTTATGCCCAAGAGAACCGAAAACATGTCCACACAAAGACCTATACTCAGATGTTTACACAGTATTACTCATAATAGCTAAAAATGGAAGCAACCCAAATGCTCATCAATAGATTAATGGATAAAGTGAGGTATATCCATGTAACAAAATATCATTTGGCCATAAAAAGGAATGCAATTCTAATGCATGCTACAACACGGATGAACTTTGAAATCATTATGCAGAGTGAAAGAAGCCAGATACAAAAGGTCGCATATGATATGACTGCATTTATATAAAAATGTCAAGAATAGGCAAATCTATAGAGGTAGAAAGTAGATTAGTATTTGCCAGGGGCTAGAGAGAGAAGGCGATGGTGGTGGGGATTACTAATGAGTATGTGATTTCTTTTTTGGGTAACAAATATACTTTAAAATCAGAGTGGTGATGGTTGTAAAACTGTGAATATACCAAAACCCACTGAATTATAGACTTTAACAGGGTAAATGTTTTTTTAGTTTATTTGGAGAGAAAATGAATGAGAGAGAGAGAGAGAAGGACCAGGGGGAAGGGCAAAGGGAGAGGGAGAAGCAGAAGTCCTTATTGAGCAGGGAGCCTGACTAGGATGAGGGGCTTGATCCTGGGACCTCAGGATCATGACCTGAGCTGAAGGCAGATGCGCTTAACTCACTGAACCACCCAGGCGCCCCTATCAGGGTAAATTTTATGCTATGTGAATTAAATCCAAATAAAGCTGTGGTTAGGGCACCTGGGTGGCTCAGTCGTTTAGCGTCTGCCTTCGGCTCAGGTCATGATCCCAGGGTCCTGGGATCGAGTCCCACATCGGGCTCCCTGCTCGGCAGGAAGCCTGCTTCTCCCTCTCCCACTCCCCCTGCTTGTGTTCCTACTCTCGCTCTCTCTCTCTGTCAAATAAATAAAATCTTTAAAAAAAAAAAAAAGCTGTGGTTAAAAAAAGAGCATCACAGAAATTATGGTTATGGAAAGTAAAATTGGTTACGATGAATAAAACAACAGATTCAAGCAAAAATACAGAGACCACAGTTCTCCATGACAGAGCAGAGAGCCCTGATTCTGGCTATGGAAATGGACAAGAGAGGTTCGACTGTGGAAATATAATGGAAGAGAAAGAAATACACGTGGGACATGAGAGAGAGAGAGCTAAGCGGAATATGCATATTACCAAGGTTTTGCTGGTAAGCACCAGGGATAGAAAATTACAGTGGAAAGGCCCAATGAAAGTCTGGGAAGACAGGAATTTTATTGAGCTGTACTCATTTTTAGGTTAGGTTTTAGGTTCTTTGGGTTAACAATTAATTGTTAACAGCCTAAGTACTTCTTATAAAGATTTTTCTAGCAGAATGGAGAAAGGAAAGAATAAGATCAGAAACATCAATTGAGGAATCAGTCATACTTAGGTACCAGCTGAAACTTGTGTGTATACAATGAACTTTACAATAAGTCTCAAGGAAGAAGGGATGAAGCCCAATCACCTCATTCTTGGGTAATAGTTACAATTACCTTCTCATTCCTTCACTCCAGTTCTTCAAACAGCTGTCTGTGGCATGTGGGCAGCACAGTTTGAAGTGCAGCAGGTGTTTGTAATTTCCTTTCTCAAGGTCACAGGTGACTCTGCCAGTGTACTCGATAAACCACAGCTTCTGGGCCCCTTTCTTCCCACCAAACCCCAAGATCCCCTTCTCACATCCAGATTACTCTCTGCTACTTATATGACTTTAACTCATGCACAGCTATTAAAATTGAATTATTTCCAGAAAATCTACTAAGACTCTATCCACTAACCTCAAATCATATCTGATTAAAACTTCTTGGTGGATAGGTGGATATTTTCCAAAATATATTTTTTTTGAAATTGGCTTTCTTAGGTAACCTCTATATTAGATTTATTCAGAGGGAAGAGTCCTATATGGCTAGTCCTTTCCTCAAATCCAGGCCTTCACGACCCTTTTTAGCTGTTATTTTGATCAGCCTTTCCAGTAGTGCTCAGCTGCCCTTCATGACTACCCCTGCCCAATACTGTTAAATGTTACAGTGATGACACAAAGATCAGATGAAATAATATACAGCACACAGCAGGGCTCCTAATAAACAGTACATCAACTGTTTTCGTAAGTGCTAATTGATGTTAACATTACCTGAACTGCTCCCAATTTCCAGAGTCTGCCTTGTGCCACTGAGTGACACTAGTATGTAATGGTTTATTCACGTTAACTGACTCTGCTTTTAGGGAGTTTATATTTTTGCTTCAGCTACCATAATTCATTAACATATTCAATTTAAATGTTTCTAGAAGACGCTTAAAGACCTTTAGTGTCTCTAAGACATTCAAGTGAGAGAACTTACATAAAACACTCTGCACAGTGCCTGGCATACAGTCCAATAAATGACAGGTATAATTACTATCATTCAACTCCTAAAGTTCTTCAAGTTATCATAAAGGAATGGTGTCTTTAGTAAAATATTTCTGCAGAACACCAACAACTATGAATGTGACCACATTTTCTAAACCAAATATAGATCTACTAACTCCATTTCCCAAGACAAAAATTTATATCTAGGTTTGGCAAATAAGCTCTGAATCCAGAAAGTGCCCTCAGAGAAGTCTGCTCATGTTGCCATAAGATATATAATACCAGACAGACGTATGGTGATATGAAAACTTTATGAAGTTTCATTAGAGACACAGAACAAGAAGTTTCATTTCCTTTAGGAATTTATCTCACTTAATCTTTATGCATCAAGCCAATCTGGGACCCAGTCGTGTGGTTATACCAGGAGGTGTCCGCGCTACTGAATGCTGTCCTGCTGTTTCTGCCGAAGACTGATCTCTGGGGACCCTGAGATAACGGCAGGATAAAGAGCAGGATCAATTCCAGAAGAGGATATTTTATCAAGAAAAAAAAGGGATCTATGGAATATTAATAGTGGCAGATGTAAATGTCCATCTAGGCAGGAAAAACAGAGCACTAGTTTGATGACTTTTGATTAAATTGCCCCCAAAGTGGAAAATAATATTGTTAGATGATGAGTGTTAAATTTTTTCTTTTCTAAATGACTGCTTCCTTCATTTTATGGCATGATCAACTCAAGTTTTGGTTTCTGCTATGGACTATATTAATGCTTCCTTAAGAATCAAATTTTATACTGATTGGAAGGAAAATTTCAAGTAATCACCAAATCTTATTTTAAAAAGACGTGCAAGTAAATGCTTTGCTAAAGTATATAATGCAATGTAACACTGAAATTGCTTTTAAATAATAATATGTCCCAAACAAAATGACTTACAAATAAAAACTTAAACTGCCCACATGTAAAGAAATTGTTGCTGTTTTGATTTTGTTCACTGTTCAATGTTTTTCTAATGTTTTGAATAAATACAATCAATAAGCAGCATCATAAAATCTGTCAATGTTACAGAGTTTGGGAAAGAGCTTTATCATACATGAAAAAAAATCAGAATTCAAAAGAATTTTGGCAGGCTGGATAGTGAGTCAAAAATAAATTGATGAAATTCAACAAGGATAAATGAACAACTCTATACTTAGGGTTAAATAATATTAAGCTAATACCTGAAAGATTACCATGTGCTGGACACTGTACTCAGTACCTGAAACAACAGAATAGCACTAAATGAGGTAGGTATTATTATTAACTCCATTCTAGAGATGAGGATACTGAGACACAGATCTGTAAATAATGGGAAATATGTTTTGACAGCACATCTTTAAAGCTTCAAGGAGTTATGGTATGTCACAGTTCAGTATCAAACACAATATCCAGATTACAGAAACCAATAATAACCACTACATTTTTCATTACAATTAGAATATTAAGTCCAGTTCTGGATACCACTTTTCCTAAGAATGGGAACAAACTGGAATGGAATCAACATCGATTAAGGTAAGTAGAAGAAAATGGATATACTTAAGCTAAAAAAGAGAAGATCAAGATAAAATAAAAATAGATGCTCTTGAGCATCTTAAGAGCTGCATTTATAGAAGAGGAAGCTGATTTGGCCTAAGATGATCTAGAAGCAGAGCAGAGCTAAGATACTAGTTATTTGCAGCAAAAGTATAAAACTTGAATAATTAATGAAAATACAATGTTTACAAGGTAGAACTAGTTTCGAGGAAACAATGTATCCTGGAAACAGGATAAAGAGACTTCTTTATCAAGAGACTTGTTTTCCAGGAAATAAGTAAAGAGACTTTTTCTTTAGTAATTGCTGGCATATCATTCTCATATGTTGATGCTAAAGAATACAAATATGTAGAGGGCGCCTGGGTGGCTCAGTCATTAAGCGTCTGCCTTCGGCTCAGGTCATGATCCCAGGGTACTGGGATCAAGCCCCGCATAGGGCTCTCCGCTCAGCAGGAAGCCTGCTTCTCCCTCCTCCATTCCCCCCTGCTTGTGTTCCCTCTCTCTCTGTCAAAATAAATAAATAAAATCTTTAAAAAAAAAAAAAAAAAAAAAAGAATACAAATATGTAGGGACGCCTGGGTGGCTCAGTTGGTTAAGCGGCTGCCTTCGGCTCAGATCATGATCCTGGGGTCCTGGGATCGAGTCCCACATCGGGCTCCATACTCGGCGGAGCCTGCTTCTCCCTCTGCCTGCCTCTCCCCCTGCTTGTGTTCTGTCTCTCTTTCTGACAAATACATAAATAAAATCTTATGTAGAGATTAGAAATGTCTCAACACTTTTATCACAATATCCCACTAATGTTCACAATAAAGCATTAATAAATTAAATAATAATTTGATCAAATTCTTGGAGATTATTAGGATCAGCAATATAATAATAGCTAGTAATAATATGTGCAATGCCCTGTAGAGTACTCAGATTGTAGTGCTGAACAAGATCATACAAAATCCCTCTTTTAACAAACTGGTGGTTGCCAGAGGGGAGGTGGGTAGGGAGATGGGCAAAATGGGTGAAGGGGGAGTGGGAGGTATGAGCTTCCAGTTATGGAATGAATAAATCATGGGAAAAAAAGGTACAACACAGGGAATATAGTCAATGCTATTGTAATAGTGCTTATAGTAACAGATAAATAAATAAAATCTTTAAATAAATAAATAAATAAATAAATAAATAAATAAATTCGTGGTGTGCACCGCATAACTAACTATCTCTGTCAGATAAATAAATAAAATCTTTAAATAAATAAATAAATAAATAAATAAATAAATAAATAAATTCGTGGTGTGCACCGCATAACTACAGGGTTGTTGAATCACAATGCTGTATACCTGAAACTAATGTAACATGGTGTGTCAGGTACACTTCAATTAAAATAAAATAAAATAAAATAAAATGCCAAATTGGAGGGAGAGGTACTAAAACAAACAAACAAAACCAAAACCAAACCCAAAAAATAAAACACCAAACTCCTTCTCTTGACAGATTATATATTTTAGTAGGGGAGATAAATTCCTTTATTTTCTTATATGCTTTTCTGCTATAAGGCTTCACATTCTGTAAAATTGTGAATTAAATGTAACAGGGTTTATGGAAAAAATCTGGTTGTTGCAGACTACTTAAAATCTCTGGAGTTCCGTGACTAGGGCACTGACAGTCAAAATCCTAACCAAAGTACTAATGCAGTGTTAAATCTGTGCATTTGCACCCAGTGTTATTTTCAGTCAGTCCTGAGACTCTGCAGCCTTACACCCTAGCATCCATGAGACCTCGTCTGAAAGGTAGGTACTTAAACAGATTTACTTTCAATAGAGACCAGTTTATCAAAATTAAAAATCCAATCCAGGTTTTAGACTTCATCCATCAAACAAGAAAATTTTTTGAAATTAGGAGAAATGTCTTAGCAGCTTCTTCATTTGTACTAGCAGCGACTAAAGTAGCCACTAAAAGAGCTACTTTAGCTTTTAAGAAATTGCTCTGTCTCTCCATTTGTGAGAAAGCCAGCCTCTGATTGCTTTAACACTTAAACCGTTCAGAAAAGAATTCCTCTGCTTTCATGCTGACATCATTCATCTACTTATTAATGCACACAGGCTGACTGATATCGCAGAAACACAGACTGCACTTACAACAGCGGTAAGTACTACAAAGAAACAAGGTTAGGGGGCTAAGCAAATGTTTTGGGCAGGGCATATCACCACTTCCCCTTTATGGCATTAAACGGAGCTCCCGCCTTCTGGCTCCTGTCTTCCTAGGTTAAGTTTGTAAGGGAGCAGACACTCTTCTAGCGCTTGCTCTTTTTGCTGCATGCAGGGGAAAAATGACCAAAACAACTCCTCTGGAGCAAGGTCTTATGGGAACCATGTGTTCATACTTCTAGATATCTCATTGGGTTAATTAAGAAAGTACCCCACCTAGAGTCTAAGCTAAAATGATTTCAATTTCTTTGGTTTTCAAATGCTTTAGATTGTATATACTGTTTTAAAATGTTTAGGCTCGGGGCGCCTAGGTGGCTCAGTCGTTAAGCATCTGCCTTCGGCTCAGGTCATGATCCCAGGGTCCTGGGATCGAGCCCCGCATTGGGCTCCCTGCTCCGAGGGAAGCCTGCTTCTCCCTCTCTCACTCCCCCTGCTTGTGTTCCCTCTCTCACTGTCTCTGTCAGATAAATAAATAAAATCTTTAAATAAATAAATAAATAAATAAATAAATAAAGTTTAGGCTCTTTTGAATTGTCCTTGAGTCATGGTTTTGATTAGCCTATTCCTCAAGTTCCCCCAGTTTGTATAACTGAACGTGCCTCTTTCTGTGTTAGGAAAAACAGAGTGGACCAAAAAGATTAGAGGGTAACTTTTCAGCGGAACCCAAGGCAGCCTGGCCAGGGCCTCTCCCCCACTGTATTGCACACGCTCCCTACCCCACCTGTTGGCTAACTTGCACAGACGCCTGGATGCCATCTTCTACTGCTTGGCATCCTTTCACCATGCCCTGGGCTTGGGAAGGTGGAGAAATTTAGTCCTATAGGGAAGGGACTTAGTTTTTGATCTGCTGAAGACAACTAAGCTGTGTCCACCACTTAAGCGGCAGGAAATTTCCAACAGCAATGATGGTGATGGGCATTTGTTACATGACTTGGTGGGTACAAATGCCATGTGTGGAATATAAGGAAGTGTATTCTAACTGAATCCTGAAAAGGAGATGAATGAGACAAATGATGGGTGAGAGCTTAAGGGGTGATTGTCACAGACTTGCTTAGATTTTCTGCTTTATTAGTTCTTTTCGAACTGTAAGGGCAGCTGACAAAGATTCATAGAACTTTAGACCCAAAAGTGGACTTCTTCAACCTTCCTCATTTTACCAACTAGATAAGTCCCTTGGCAAGGGATCTTGCCACCACTGCCCTACCCTACTCCTTTGCCAAATGCTAAAATCCAGTCTGCATCTTTCTCTTGCCCCGTTTATATTGCTGGATCTTTTCTTCCATCTGAGAAATATTTATTTTGAATGTAATACTATTGCATAAATACCCAAATTTAATTTTTCACTTTTGAAGAACATGGAAAAACATTTCCTTTGCACTCATATAGGTTCATCTTGTGGCAGCCCTTTTGGTTAAATGCTACTTTCTTTTGTGAAATAAGTCAGCAACATACACACAAAGCTGAATTAATTTGTATTCTATCTTCCATCCTCTTCTTGTGACAGGCTTCCTGAATTCTTCTGGTTCATCATACCTCCGCGTATGACCATCTGGCTTCCTTTCTAGGGCACAGTTCCCGTTCTCTCAAAAGTTGTTACCTATGATAGAATAAAAACTCCCTCTGTTTCCGTACTCTCTAGGCTTCCAAGATGCTCCGTTATTCCTGATCTCTTATGACATTCTTCTCTCTTTATCTGTCTTCTGTGAAGGTTTTTCTTCCAACCTTTTGAACATGGACATCCCTCAGGTCCAGCCTGGCTCTTTGCTCTCATTTATCCTTAGAGTATCAGCATATTTTCATTTATTCATCTAAGCAGTATATAATGACAGTCTACTAGCAATGGTAAGACAGACATAGTCCCTACTTTCATGGAACTTATATCCTATTGAGGAAGACAGGTGATAAACAAGAGAACAACTAAATAAAAAATTACAAATGGGGATAAATACTAAGAAGGAAAAAACGAGGTACAATAATAAAGATTAAGAAGGGGAGTATCTAGTTCAGATAGAGTAGTAAAGGAAAATCCTTTGAAAAGTTGCCATTTACTGGGATCTAAAGAAAAAGACTGTTAGGCAAAAAGCCTGTGTATATTCCTGGCAGAGAGACCAAATGTCCAAAGGCCTATTGGTGCAGAGGAAAGAGCTTGGCTGTGTTTGAGAAACTCAGAGCAGAGAGTATCATAAGGCTATGCTGAAGAGGTAGGCAGAAACCAGATCATGCAAGGCCCTACAGGTCCTGGGTTTTATTTTATTTTATTTTATTTTATTTTATTTTTTTAAAGATTTTATTTATTTATTTGACAGAGAGAGACACAGCGAGAGAGGGAATACAAGCAGGGGGGGTGGGAGAGGGAGAAGCAGGCTTCCCACCGAGCAAGGAGCCTGATGCGGGGCTCAATCCCAAGGTCCTGGGTTTTATTTTAAACATAGGAGAAGTTATTGAAGAGTGTTAAGCAGGAGGATAAGCCATTATGACTCACATTTAAAAAAAGATCACCCTGGCTGTCATGACTTATGGAACTGATGAAGAAGATGATTGCACACTGAGGGCTGCCTAACAGTCCCAGTTTAGGCCTTTTGTCCTGGTGTAACTAGACTTCCACATCAACTCCTTGCGAGTCACAATACACAATAAATAAATACATACTAAAACAAACTTTAAAAAATGAACACAGAAAAACAAAGAATGTTGGTCAAGACACAGGCAGGCCACTGTGGCAAAGATTCCCTTGTTCCTGATGTCCCTGACCCAGCTGGGACCCTGGGGTCCTCCCTTTGATTCTAGACTTAGTTTTACTTATTAGGCTTGGGATATGTTCTGATCTTTAACATCTAGCCATCTCTTGTGATGAAATAATATTCAATACCTGGTATACAAAAATATATTGAGTGGGATGTAATGCATCTTAACTCATTTATTCCTCACAACAATCCTTGAGGTAGGTATTATTATCCTCAAATATAGATGAGGAAACTGAAGCACAAAGAGCAAAAGAAACTTGTCTAAAGTCATGTGGAGCAAAAGTAACTGAACCAGGATGTGGAGCTAGGTAATGTGTTTCTGAACTCAAGTGTTCCTTGCCCCTCTTCTAATACTGTTTTGCAATGAGAGAGGCACAGATGTATCTAGGGAACTGCAAGTAGCTCAGAGTATTGGGAAAAAGCTGGAAATAAGTTTAGAAAGATAGTAGAAGGATGTCAAATTATATGCTAAATAGCTTAGTTTTCAACTGGTTGGAGATGGGGCGCACCGCAGGATCTTAACTGTGTGACCATATTTGCACGTTGGATAAATACCTCTGTAGAGAATGGATTTGGGAGGTGAGTTGGAGGAGACTCGTTTCTGATTCAGCTTATATTATAAAGACTGGATACATGCCTTTTTCTTGCACGGGGCTTCTGGATGCCTGTTGTAAAGAATCTGCTTGCTCCCTGCCCATAAACACAGGACTTTCCACAAGCTACAGCTGAGCCTTCTGACGCCCGCATCACCCTTCCGGACGTCAGAGCTGTCGAGCGTGGCTCTGTCAGGCACAGCAAAGTCAGATCCCCACACTCATCCTCTCTTCTAAAATCCAAGCCTATGATCTCAGTTCTCTGAACATTGGTACTTGTTCATGGTCTCCGGTTACTTGAAATTTAACATGTCTAAAACTGAATCCATTATTCTCTAAAAATCATAAAGTCAAAAGAGAATTAGGGAAAAAAAAGTCTAAGAAACACATAAATGTCAGTGGATATGCTAACAGGAGAAACCTACATAAAACTTCATAATTTACAACATCTGGAGAAACCACCAATGTCTATGTACTTAAGAAAAATGTTACATTATGGACAACTCACAAACGATCTTAAAGGAAAACCTATTTTGCATTTGTATTTGAATTTCAACAGGACTGCTTTGAATTGCTACTTTATTGATAAGTAAAAACAGGTTCTTTTATGACAAGTTATAAAAGCTTATAGTTTATCGGTTCCCTCTCCACCCTGCAATTATCTACAGGAAGAGATTGGTCATAGGTTCTATTTTATGAGTTTTATAGGGGCACATTCACCCCAGTTTGCATACTATGAATTCCTGGAAAATTCTGTAGTGCTTCCTTTGGATCAAAGACATTTCACTGAACTCATGTATTTATCCATAAAAAACTGCCCCAAATATTATGTGAAAGACATATTTTACATAAATATATGTAAAAGGCATACTATACTAGTGTGTAATATTAGAATATGTAGCAGTCTTGTGAACTTACAGAGGGCTACACAGTGATATGAATCTAACAACAAAGACAACTTAAAATGTTGTAGAATAAGTACAGATGATTATATAATCCAAAAGGGTCTCAGAATAAATTTTAATTTGTATGATTCAGATCAATACCTTTATGAATAAGTTTAAAGGGCAAGCAACATCATGAACATCTCAGATATAATATTGTAATATTGTAAATAGAATAAAATATTGTAAAACATATTAAAGTTTACTACTGATGAAAATTACATGACAAAAATTTATCAGTCAGACCCTCAGAAACCTAGGAGTATAACTTCAACTTTTAACATTGAAGAAAAATGAATCAATATTTAAATTTCCAATCAGCCTAGGATATTTTAACTCCTAATAACTAATGAAATATTTAGATGAAAGGCAAAAGTATCCCGTAACTGGTATAATCTTAATGAGAGAGCCTGAATTTTGTTTCAACTTGCTGTGACAGATGTGTAGTCTTCTGTGAAAATGCAAGCTGTAACTTTATAAACTGTCAGGAAATCCATTTGTTAAAAGAAAATTTGTTCTCATTAATGGGGTTTGTGGGATCACTGAGTAAAAGAAGAAGAAAGGAGTAATATTAGTGTTACAGGTTTGGAATGCAGGAGCTTTACAAAAATCAGAAATTGATTACAAGAGGCCATGCTGATGTTGTTTGAATTTTAACATATCAATTTTCACTAGAAGAGACTTGAAAACAGTTCTTCTCAAATCACTAAAAATTCTGTATATATTCAGCATGGCTTACCATGTTTTAATTCCACCAGAAAATATAAAAAGCTATGGGAACTCTTATGCATATACCAGGTTATAGGCAGATTTGTAATAACCTAAATAAGAACAAATATGTACAGAGACTTCCTTATGCTAGTTGCTATTTCTCTTTGATTTGCAAATGAGTCTTTCATTTAAAGTAAATTATGAGACTCAAGCCTGTGCTGACTTAACTATTAACTAACTTTTACACCTGCCTTTCAGGGTTCAGACAATGACCTCTGATTAATCTGAGTCTGATATTATCCTTAACTTAACAGCAACTAGTTCTTAAAGTGGCATGATCTAATTATTTTCATATAACCTAGTATTATGATTGTCTAATGTCTTATTTGCTTTTCCTATAATAGTAAAGTGTTTGAGTGAATACCATTCAGGACAAAAACTCAGTGTCCTAAATACCTAATTCAGGACAAAAAGAAAGACACACATTTAACCATCAAATCTGAACTAGGACATCAGGCACAAAGAAACTAAAAGAAAATCTACAACACATGAGTGAGCAAAACAGGCTACCAATGCAAAAGAACTGTTAGACTGATGTCCAATGTCTCTCCCGAAACACTAAATACCAGAAGGCAAAAGAGGAAAAATTTCCACTATGTTCTCAGGGGAAAAGTTTATGTCCAAATACTTAAAAACTCTGGCAAACTATCTTATTCAAAGACAACTGAGGGGCGCCTGGGTGGCTCAGTTGGTTAAGCGACTGCCTTCGGCTCAGGTCATGATCCTGGAGTCCCGGGATCGAGTCCCACATCGGGCTCCCTGCTCAGCAGGGAGTCTGCTTCTCCCTCTGACCCTCCTCCCTCTCATGCTCTCTGTCTCTCATTCTCTCTCTCTCTCAAATAAATAAATAAAATCTTTAAAAAAAAAAAAAAAAAAAAAAAAAAAGACAACTGAGATATTTTAAAATATGTAGACTCAGATAATATACCTCTCACTTGATATTTTTTTAAAAAATAACTTGAGGGGAGCCTGGGTGGCTCAGTCTGTTAAGCATCTGCCTTTGGCTTGGGTCATGATCCCAGGGTCATGGGATCTAGCCCCGCATCAGGCTCCCTGCTCAGCAAGGAGACTGCTTCTCCCTCTGCTGTTCCCTCCCCGACCCCCACTTGTGTTCTCTGGCGCTCACGCTCTCTCTCTGTCAAATAAATAAATAATAAAGTCTTAAAAAAAACCTTGAAAATGTACTTTTTTTTTTTTTTAAAGATTTTATTTATTTATTTGAGAGAGAGAGAATGAGAGACAGAGAGCATGAGAGGGAGGAGGGTCAGAGGGAGAAGCAGACTCCCTGCTGAGCAGGGAGCCCGATGCGGGACTCGATCCCAGGACTCCAGGATCATGACCTGAGCTGAAGGCAGTCGCTTAACCAACTGAGCCACCCAGGCGCCCGAAAATGTACTCTTAAATATGAGCAAAGTTAAGAGCTCAAAATGCAAAAAAAAAAAAAGAAAAAAAAAATGAGTAGTGATTATAGCCAGTTAAGAAGGTTTGATTCTGTTTGATGGAGAAGGTCATGCCATGTGGGGATATTGTTTTATTTCTATTGAAGGCATCTCAAAAAACATATGGTATTATTTATATCAGAAGAAAAAAATACCAAACAAAAAAATTAAACCTCATGTAATAAATGAAAAAAAGAAGGAAACAAGTAAGTTAAAAAGAGAGTGGGAGAGGACACAGAACAAAGACGGAGGTGGTTTTGTTCTCAGGCTAACCTGTACTTACTTAAAGAACACCACATCACATTATAGTGCTACAGGATCAAACTATCCTCTGTAACCATATATTTATGGAGAAGTTCATTCCTACTTGGAATCACAAGAAACACAGCTTTCCCTGTTATGGAGGCTTGAGAAAGTCTCCTTTCCTTCCCCTGCTGAACAGCTGTAATTAGCATCTAGCACTCTCCTAGACCCAAGCCATTCGTGGCGGAACTTGGAGCAAGAGGGATGTGGGGTTGATAACATGTAAAGAGGTAAGCTGGAGACTGATGGTTAGGAGCCAGGTGAGGAAGTCACTCAAGAGACCTGGCCTCAGCCATTCTTGACCCTGGGTCCACTCCCTTCTTATCTTTTCTCAGGCCCCAGAAGTATCTTTCCTTTTTGGGCTAGTAGAGTACCACATTTGAACTTATAAATACCCTACTTTGTTACATTTTTAGACAGACCTTTTCATTTATCTCTAAATATTTTCTTTTTTTAAACCCTTTAAGGAAAACAAGGGCACACACATACAGAGGATGGAAATTAGGTAACACTCTATTTCTGTGAAAAATCAGACTTTTCCTGTCCTGGGGACCAGAAGACATTGGGTAATGAACAGGCCTGTAATTCTATTTAGCGGTTATGGAGAAAGGGCCAAGGTTAACTGTCAGCAAGCTGAGGGACTATGTAGGAGTGACGGGCAGTAGAATATCTTTAGTTTGTAGTAAAGAGACAGAAGGATTCAGAAAAATGTATCAAAAATGCAGCTTGGCTCAAGTGAGAACCTGGAAAACTAATGAGTGTTTGGGGTATACCTGTATAAACCAAGTATATTAAAACATATGGACTTTACAGATCGGAAATGTTATTCATATATTAGGAGTTGTCATTTAACAATCTAACTGAAAAAACATAAACAAAAGATCAACAATACCTAAACTCTTATGTATTAGATTTTGTTCCTGGTTCTTTGGAATCATTCTGAGGTCATTAGAGCACTGCTGTAAACATTAATGCCATTATTTCTCACGATTGCAAAGAGAAGTCAGTTCTACTATTTTCCTCATTTAATTAACATGGAAACCTACAATCTGTCTACGGGGTTAAAAAAAAAAATCTCTGGGGGCGCCTGGGTGGCTCAGTCGGTTAAGTCGGTTCTTGATTTCAGCTCAGGTCTTGATCTCAAGCTTGTGAGTGGAGCCCACTTAAATACAACTCTGCCAGGCTATAACTTTCTGAGTTCTAGAATGTACAAAAAACCCCCAACAAAACCAGAAATATAAACACAGGTGCTGCAGGAATGCCTATAGAAATAAAATGAATTTCAAAAGTCTGTGAAATAATCCAGTATCTTTTTCAAATACATTAAGGGGTTCCAGTTCAAGATGGTGACATAGGAAGATCCTCAACTTACCTCCTCCCACAGACACGCTGAGTCTGCAGCTACCTATGGAACAATTTCCTCTTAAAAAACCTAAAGGCTGGCTGAATGCTGACTACACCTCAGGCAAACAAGAAGAAAACCACATAGAAGCACGTAGGAGAGCCCGAGGTACAACCTTGCCATAAACCCCCATTCTAGTGCAGTGACCTACAACCAGGAGAAAAAGTAAAACCTGGAGTTTCTCCTCAAAGAGCAAAGGGTTCAAACCACACATCAGGCACCTCAACTTTTAAGACCTACATCTGAGAGAAAAGAAATTATTTTCCAAAATTGCTAGTCTTCATTTTTAATATTAAAGGACACAATTTACATAATGTTATATCTACTATTTTAGCATACTTATGAAAGTATAACTACAATACACACCATAGCCAAGTATTTATCTTTTCTCTTTTTTTAAAGATTTATTTATTCGACAGAGAGAGAGAGAGACAGAGAGAGAGAGAGAGAGTACAAGCAGGCAGAGCTGCAGGCAGAGGGAGAGGGAGAAGCAGACCTCCCGCTGAGCAGGGAGCCCGATGTGGGGCTCGATCCCAGCACCCTGGAATCATGACCTGAGCCGAAGGCAGCTGCTTAACCAACTGAGCCACTCAGGCGCCCCTAGCCAAGTATTTTTCATGATTATAATGGTGTTTAATTCCTCCAACACTACTCTTTTCCAGAGCCCCACATAATAAATTATCAAACATGTTGACTCAATCATGTGAATCTATTACAAATAGAAAATGGAGTCAATCTGCCAGTGAGGAAAATATTATCAATAAGGTTTAAATATAGTTTAATATTGCCTTTATTTCCCTAAAATATATTACCAAATCTTTCTAACAGGAAATGATGAATTCTATGGAGTATTTGAAAGACTTAATGTACAGAAAGGATAAGAGAAACAAGATTATGCTTGGTGAAGAGTAAAATATATGCTAGCCTATATCGTCGTATCAATCTTTCAAGTGGGAATTGGCAACTGGTACATATTTCAATCTATTATATTCAGAGATTAAAAGGGAAATTTGATTGTTTTCCTTCTACATTATCTTGTATAATTATTTTTAACATAGTAAACAGGTACTATAATTGTTAAATGCCTTTTGTTGTCTGGCAGTAATAGAAGAGGGATAAAAGATTTCACTTCTATAATAATAAAGCATAGTCATCCATAAAAGAAATGAAACATAATGGCTTTCTTTCACAAAATATTCACTCTAAATAATGATGCTAGTGCACAAAATAACACTCCTTTTAAAAAGAGTGTAAATCAATTTGCATAAAGATTTATATTAATTTATTCAAAGTATGAAGTATTTTTAAATTAAAATCATTAATATTAATATAAATAAGTACCTGTAAAAATGATACAGTATTGTCCTATATCTTGGCAAAAATTAGTGTGTTTTCCTCATTAAGTAAGAAAACAGGGGTGCCTGGGTGGCTCAGATGGTTAAGCGTCTGCCTTCGGCTCAAGTCGTGATCTCAGGGTCCTGGGATTGAGCCCCGCGTCAGGCTCCCTGCTCAGTGGGAAGCCTGCTTCTCCCTCTCCCTCTACTGCTCCCCTGCGTGTACTCTCTCGCTCTCTCTGTCAAATAAATAAAATCTTAAAAAAAAGAAAACATGCGGTTAATTTTCTGAAAAGGATATAACTTTTGGCAAAAGGGAGGTTACAAGCTTTTTCTACAATGGCATTTTGTGTCACTATAACAAGTATCAGTTTGTAGCTTATCCGTTTTAACAATGCAGAAATAGACTGCCTTACCGTTGGTGCTGTATCTACACGACGGTTACAAGGTTTTCTTTCCATGCTGTTAATCCCTATGAAAAGAAAAGATGGTGAATATTTGCTTATTATACTATCCATTTTATTTTGAAAACATTTAAGTCAGTAAGAGGTGACTCCTACAGCTTACAAGAAAAAAAGCCTCACTTGAATGGCAGGATCCTTTAAAGTCGTATCATGAATTCTTTGGTCAGAAACAGTTGGAGAGTTTAGCTAACTAAGAGACCCAACTCAAAGTGAGCTGAGCCAATTTTCCCATTCAAGTGGTGTTTAGCAATAGTGCAAGATTGTCCATATCCTGCTCTTGGCTCAAAAATTATACCATTATCTCCACTCTGCTGCATTTCTTCCATTAAAGTTTTATTTCTGACTTGAGGTCATCAAGTTTTCATAAAGAAATATCACAAAGGCTATAAAAGGAATCACTTCCTTATTTTCTCAAAAAGAATAAATAAATCTACTTGAATTTCTCTTTGATCATTTGACTTCCTACCATGCCATATTCTATTTATTCAATCACCATGGAGTGTCTGAAAAAAAAAAAAAGTTGCCCTGATTCTCTCCTTTAAAATAATATTGACTTCTAAACTTCAAAAACTCCTTTTATCATGTGTGGATTTATCTTTTTGTTCCCAATGTCCTCTACTGCATTTCTTTGTAATAAACAGCTTTTAAGGATATAACATTGCATCTCCTCTGTAGTGATACTGGTTCAAAGTCTAGCTCAAGTTAAAAATGAACACAGGTGTGGGTCTTATTAACTTTACAGTCTCTGTCCATCAGTAAACTGATATGTGAGTTAGGACATTAGAATAGTTTGTTCAAATAATGGTATAGGCTGTCACATGCAGGTCTGGTTAGAATGAGAACTGCAATGTACTGTTAGCAATTAGCACAATTTCTAGTAGAAACAAACACTAGCTCTCTCATTTACAGGCATTTAAAACTCATTTTCCTTCAAGTATGATAAGGGATTAAGTGAGAGCATCACAAAACAATCACTTTTTATCTGTGCAAGAGTATATTAAAAATGAACGAAGTACCATAAAACATGATTTTAAAAAAACATGGTTTTTGTTGCATTTAAAAAATTTTCTCTACATCTATTATTAGCCAATGAAGTAGAAATACTACCTATTCAATCAAGTAATATTTACTGAGTGGCTATACTTGGCATCAGTGATAAAAGATAAATTATAAAGGATAAATTGTAATTTTTGACCTCAAGACTAGAGTAAAACAGAGATGTCCTTTTTTGAAAAAAATATGACAGAGCAAATTAACAGTTTTGTCTTAAGAATGATAAAATCTTTAAAGTGATCTTTATGGAAAGACACATTTTAATCATAGAGTAACACTGGCCTTGAATAAAAAATTTTTAAAAACCCCGAGGGAACATATTAGAAAATGTTTAGATAATGCTGATCCTTACTGTGAGAGTTTAGAAATACAGAGGTCTATAGAACAAATGGTGAAATCCCCACTTCCCTGGCGCCCACACTCCCACAGCCCTCTTTGGCCGCATCCACTGAGAAGTCTGGCATACACTGGCTTTTAAATGAGAGTGGTCACACCACGAGACTCAGGAATTAGCAACATTTGACACGTGTATTCTCACTATTGTAATCTGTTATAAAATTGACCTAGACTGATTACTAATTTTAAAATTCATATCCAATTAGAAAGTAACTTCAAAATGTTGAAAATAAAAAACTAAAAAAAAAAAAAACCCAAAATCTATACCCTCAGCTTATACAATTACAAAGAAAAAAACTATGTATTTTACAGTTTCAATTTCAGGATAAGAAGGTGATAAAAACTAAAATTTTGAAAAGTGGATTACCCAAAGATAAAATCTTAGTTTTAAATTTAGATTGCCTATTGAAATAACACCATTTGGAAATACAATCAAACATGTTTGTTCAATCTTTTGGTAAAGAATATACAGAAAAAATAAGCTTAAGAAAAAACGTCCCCAAACAACTATTTTAAGTAAATTTTACCTAAAAAATCTCTATTTATATGTTATTTCATTTTTATTAAGGTATGATGATAAGTGAAAGCTCATAATAAATAGATTGCTGTGCTAGTTATTTTTGTGTGTCAGCTTGGCTAGGCCACAGTACCCAGATATCTGGTCAAACATTCCAGATGTTTCTGTGAAAGTATTTTTTGGATAAGAAGAACACTTAAATAAGGAGACTTCAAGTAAAGTAGATTGCTCTCCATAATGTGAGAGGGCTTCATCCTGGGGTGGAGCCTTAAGAAAAAGACTGACTTCCCCTAAAAGAGAAGGAATTTTGCCAACAGACTGCTTTGGGACTTGAACTGCTCTTCCCTGGGTCTCCAGCCTGCCCACTAACCTTGCAGGTTTTGTAACCTGGCCTGCCTCCACTGTAAACCAATTCCTCAAAATAAATCTATATACACATCCTTCTGGTTCTGTTTCTCTGGAGAATGCTAATATGCTAACTTTCTGGGAAACAAAATGAAAATACAATTGTTTGTGTTTATCTAAATTAAATTTTTGTTCACTAAATATATTAATTGTCCAGTAATACAGTTAAAAGGTCCAACTTATCATGGTATATTTTAAAATTAGAATACCTCAAACAAACTTAAGAATATTACATCTGTAGAGTAAATCAATCCACCAAATAAAAAATCAATCTGTCAATAAATATCTACCACTAGATTGTCCAGTCTGACAGTCTCTGCTTTTTAAGGTTTATTTATATTTAATGTGATTACTGATATGGCTGTGTTTAAGTCTACCATCTCGCTATTTTGTTGCATCTATTTCTCTTCCTTCCTTCCTTCCTTCCTCCCTCTTTTTTCCATACTCTTTTGAAACAAATACTTTTGCTATTCCATTTTACATCCCCAATGACTATATTGTTAGCTACACATTTTTATATTTTTTTAGTGGTGAGAGATTGTATCAGACATCTATTACAGTATACCCCGAATTAAGATTTTTCTACTTCACCAACAATATAAGCATCTCAAAACAGTATTCCATTTACCCTTCCACCCTTTATGCTACTGTTATATTTTACCTCTACATGTTATAAATCCTACAACATACTGTCATAATACTTGTTTTAAACAGTTAGTAGTCTTTAAGAATGAAAAAGTTAGCTTTTAATATTTACACATATCTTGATCCTTTGTAGTGTTTTCATTCCTTCCTGCAGATCCAAGTTTTCATCTGAAATCAGTTCCATTATTTATTTATTTATTTAGAGATATTTCCATTTAGACTGAGGAACCTTTTGTATATTCTCTCTGTGAGTGACTTTTTTTTTTTTTCCTGAAAAGTCTTTAGCAGGCATTCATATATGAAGGATATTTTTGCTGGGTATTGAAATCTAGGTTCACAGTCATTGTCTTGCAGAACTTCATCGATTTTATCCCATTATTTCTTATGAGGATGGAGCCATCAATTCTTCCTGTTATTCTCTGAACGTGACACATTTTTTCCTTTGGCTGCTTTTACGATTTTTAATTTAGTTTCATTTTCTTCAGTTTAATTAAAATGTACCCAGGTGAGGTTTCATTTATATATATCCTTCTTGGGATTTGCTAAGCTTTTTATATCTCCTATATTAATGTCTTTTATTAGAGGTGGAAAACTCTTGGCCCATTATTTCTTCACCCTATCTTTTCTATTTTCCTTCTGGAATTCCAATTACACTTGTTTAGATGATTTGATGTAGTCACACAAGTTTGATGTTCTGTTATTTCCCTCCCCAACCCTGTACTTCAATTTGGATAATTTTTATTGTTCTGTCTTTGAGTTCACTGACCCTTTCTTTCCATATGTACTATCAGCAGTTAGGCCCATTTAATGAATTTTTCATTTCATCTATTACACTCTTCAGGTATAGAATTTCCATTTATTTCTTTTTTTACGGTTTCCATTTCTCTGCTGGAATACTTCATCATACCCATGTTTGCTCAAGCTATTTAACATAGGTATAAGGTTAAAGTTGTCTGCAAATTCCAACATTTTGATTATCTGTAGCTTCCTTCTACTGATTGTTCTTTTTCTTGATTATGAGCCACGTATTGTGCTCATTCATATACTTCATATTTCTGACTGTAGCTTAGATCTGTTAGATATATAACTGGTAGAGAATGAAAGAGAAACATGCTTCTCAAGAAAGGGCTCACTCTTTCTTCTTCCTGAAAGCTTTGGTGAGGGGTGGATCTTTGTGTTCAAATCTGGAGTTGGCCTGGGTTGGGGCTGAGCTGTTGCTTTAATTTCAGTATATCTATTAAATATCCAAAGAATAAGATCAGTTCTTCCCTCTAGAAATTTGGAATTTAAGCCTCTAGAGAATAAGGGAACACTTTCTCTCTGCCTTTCCCATTTCCTATGACACTGCTTATTGGGGAGGTGCTGGGTGGAGAGGACTGACACATATTTGGGGTCTTCTGGATTCCAATCCATTATGCCAGCCCACATAGTCCTTAGAAATTCAGCTGATTTGTCTGTTTTAGCAAAGTCATTCTGCCTATAAAAGGCTTGCTACTCTGTTCTCTTGTGTCATTGTCTTAATATTCTCAGGTTTTAAAGTGACTGCTGGTCTCTACTTCCTTATGGAGTAGGTCCTCTTTCAAATTTAATTCATGTACACTTCTTTGTGTCCACATCCCTCTGAAGAATTTTTATTTAAATTCAATTAGCCAACATACCAGTTTCACATATAGTGTTCAATAATTCATCAGTTGCGTATAACACCCAGTGCTCATCACATCATGTGCCCTCCTTAATGCCCTTCACCCAATTACCCCTTTCCCCCCACCTCCCTTCAAAGCAACCTCCAGTTTGTTTCCTATAGTTAAGAGTCACTTGATGACTTTTCGTTTTATATGAGGTCTACTTGATGTTGCACTAGGAGTGATGATCATCACCAACCTTGTACTTCCTAACTGGAAGCACAACTCCACTTCCATTTAGTTATATTGTTATGTTTTATCTTATCTCTTATCTTGTTTTTGGTCAATTTCAGTGCATACCTTTTTTTTTTCCTTGAATTTCTACCAATATTTCAATGCTGCTATTGGTTATCTTCCTAATTCTAACAGTAATAAGTACATTATTAATTATTTATCCAAATAAACTATCTAAACGTCCCTCTAACCAAGATACTATATTTACCAATATGTCCTTGCTCCACGCAAGATTAAGCTTATAGAAGGATTTTACATCTCTATTTTTCTACATAAATTATAGTTAAATTTAGGGGGCGGAGCAAGATGGCGGAGGAGTAGGAGACCTGGATTTCGTCAGGTCCCAGGAATTCAGCTGGATAGGGATCAAACCATTCTGAACACCTACGAACTCAACAGGAGATCGAAGAAAAGAATAGCAATAACTCTCTGAACAGAAAAGCGACCACTTTCTGGAAGGTAGGACGTACAGAGAAGTGAATCCAAGGCAATATTCGGGAGGACAGACAGAGGGGGAGGGGGCCTCCGTCGGCCACTTCTGGCAAGTGATAGAGCAGCGGAGCACAAAATCGGAACTTTTAGAAGTCTGCTCCGCTGAGGGACCTCGCTCCAGTGGCTAAGCGGGGGGTGGAACCCTCACGGGACAGTGTGGTCTCAGGACCCTCGGGGTCACAGAAAGACCAAGGGTGCCTGAATGTGGCACAGCTCCCAGGTATTGGAGCAGGGAAGCTGGCGGCAGAGACAGAGCCGAGGAGTGGGCTCTCAGCTCGGGGTTGCCATAAACCATGATCTGTGGCACAGCTGGGCCACTGCTCCCCCAGCAGGGATCCAACAAGTGGCAGATCCGGGAGACTCCCCTTCCTCTCCCACGAGGAGCGGCACGGAAGCATACCGCAGGGATCTGCTGGGTTTGGAGACTCCACACGGGGTCGGGTGCGAGAGATAGAAACGCTTGGTCACAGGCCGAACACAGAGTGTGGCTGGAGACTGGGAAGACGGGAGTGATTGACTGCTTTTCTCTGCGGGCACACTGAGGAGTGGGGCCCCGAGTTCTCAGCTCCTCTGGGGCGGAGATTGGGAGGCCGCCATTTTCACTCACGTCCTCCAAAGCTGTACAGAAAGCTTGCAGGGAACAAAAGCTCCCGAGAGCAAACCCGAGCAGATTACTTAGCCCAGACCCGGCAAGGGCGGGACAATTCCGGCCCGGCAAAGACATTCGGGAACCACGCAACAGGCCCCTCCTCCAGAAGATCAGCAAGAACAGCCAGCCAAGACCAAGTTTACCAATCAATGAGAACAGCAGAACTCCACTGCTAGGGGAATACTGCACATAGAATTCATGGCTTTTTTACCATGATTCTTTAGTCCTTCAAAGTTAATTTTTTTTTTAACTGTCTTTTTTTTTTTTTTAATTTTTCTTTTTCCCTTTTTCAGCCAACATCTTATCAATCCCTTCTTTAAAAAACATTTTTATTTTTCATTTTTGAGTCATATTCTATCCCTTCATAGTAGTTACCCTTATTTTTGGCATATATATATAAGTTGTTCTCTCTTTAAAATTTTGAGATACAGTTTCTTCTAACAGATCAAAATATACCCTAAATCTCTAGTGTATGGCTTTGTTCTAGTCTCCTGCCTGATCACATTCTCTCCCTTTTTTTTTCAAAAATCCTTTTCTTTCTTTTTTCAAACAACTTCTTATCTTATCAATTCCTTTTATAAAATCTTTTATAATTTTCATCTTTACAGTCATATTCCATCCCTTCATCGTATTAACCCTTATTTTTGTACATATATGTTTTTCTTTCTTTAAAATTTTGGGAGGCACTTTCTTCTAACAGACCAAAATACACCCGAAGTCTAGTGTGTGGCACTGATCTATGCACCAGCCTGATCATATTTGATCATATTCTGTTTTTTTTGTTGTTGTTTTGTTCTGTTTTTGTTTGTTTTTATCTTTTTCTTTTCCTTTTTTCTTTCTTTCCCTTTCTTTTCCCCCGGTTTCAGGTCTTTTCTGATTTGTTTAGAGTATATTTTCTGGGGACGTTGTTGCCCTGTTAGCATTTTGTTCTCTCATTCATCTACTCTCCTCTGGACAAAATGACAAGACGGAAAAAATCACCTCAACAAAAAGAACAAGAGGCAGTACCGACTGCCAGGGACCTACTCAATACAGACATTAGTACGATGTCAGAACTAAAGTTCAAAATGATGATTTTAAAGATACTAGCTGGGCTTGAAAAAAGCATGGAAGATATTAGAGAAACCCTTTCTGGAGAAATAAAAGAACTAAAATCTAACCAAGTCAAAATCAAAATGGCTATTAATGAGGTGCAATCAAAAATGGAGGCTCTAACTGCTAGGATAAATGAGGCAGAAGAGAGAATTAGTCATATAGAAGACCAAATGATGGAAAATAAAGAAGCTGAGAAAAAGAGAGATAAACAACTACTGGATCATGAGGGCAGAACTCGGGAGATAAGTGATAACATATGACGAAATGATATTAGAATAATTGGGATCCTAGAAGAAGAAGAAAGAGAGAGAGGGGCAGAAGGTATATTGGAGCAAATTACAGGAGAGAACTACCCTAATTTGGGGAAGAAAACAGGCATCAAAATCCAGGAGGCACAGAGAACCCCCCTCAAAATCAATAAAAATAGGTCAACATCCCGATATCTAATAGTAAAACTTACCAGTCTCAGAGACAAAGAAAATCCTGAAAGCAGCTCGGGATAAGAGATCTGTAACCTACAATGGTAGAAACATTAGACTGGCAACAGACCTATCCACAGAGACCTGGCAGGCCCAAAAGGACTGGCATGATATATTCAGAGCACTAAATGAGAAAAATATGCAGCCAAGAATACTATATCCAGCTAGGCTGTCATTGAAAAGAGAAGGAGAGGTAAAAAGCTTCCAGGGCAAATAAAAACTAAAGGAATTAGCAAACACGAAATCAGCCCTACAAGAAATATTGAAAGGGGTCCTCTAAGCAAAGAGAGAGCCTAAACGCAACACAGACCAGAAAGGAACACAGACAATATACAGTAACAGTCACCTTACGGGCGATACAATGGCACTAAATTCATTATCTTTCAATAGTTACCCTGAATGTAAATGGGTTAAATGCCCCAGTCAAAAGACACAGGCTATCAGATTGGATAAAAAAACAAGACCCATCGATACGCGATCTGCAAGAGACTCATTGCAGACCCAAAGACACCCCCAGATTGAAAGTGAAGGGGTGGAAAACCATTTACCATGCTAATGGACACCAAAAGAAAGCTGGGGTGGCAATCCTTATATCCGACAAATTAGATTTTAAACCAAAGAATGTAATAAGAGATGAGGAAGGACACTATATCATACTTAAAGCATCTATCCAACAAGAAGATCTAACAATTGTAAATATCTATGCCCCTGACATGGGAGCAGCCAATTATATAAGCCAATTAATAACAAAAGCAAAGAAACACATCGACAACAATACGATAATAGTGGGGGACTTTAACAACCCCCTCACTGAAATGGACAGATCATCTAAGCAAAAGATCAACAAGGAAATAAAGACTTTAAATGACACACTGGACCAAATGGACTTCACAGATCTATTCAGAACATTCCATCCCAAAGCAACAGAATACACATTCTTCTCTAGTGCCCAAGGAACATTCTCCAGAATAGATCACATCCTAGGTCACAAATCAGGTCTCAACTGGTACCAAAAGATTGGGACCATTCCCTGCATATTTTCAGACCACAATGCTTTGAAACTAGAACTCAATCACAAGAGGAAAGTTGGAAAGAACTCAAATACATGGAGGCTAAAGAGCATCCTACTAAAGAATGAACGGGTCAAACAGGAAATTACAGAAGAATTAAAAAAATTCATGGAAACAAATGAAAATGAAAACACAACTGTTCAAAATCTTTGGGATGCAACAAAGGCAGGCCCAAGAGGAAAGTATATAGCAATACAAGTCTTTCTCAAGAAACAAGAAAGGTCTCAAATACACAACCTAACCCTACCCCTAAAGGAGCTGGAGAAAGAACAGCAAATAAAGCCTAAACCCAGCAGGGGAAGAGAAATAAAAAGATCAGAGCAGAAATCAATATAATAGAAACCAAAAGAACAGTAGAACAGATCAACAAAACTAGGAGCTGGTTCTTTGAAAGAATTAACAAGACTGATAAACCCCTGGCCAGACTTATCAAAAAGAAAAGAGAAAGGACCCAAATCAACAAAATCATGAATGAAAGAGGAGAGATCACAACCAACACCAAAGAAATACAAACAATTATTATTATTTTTTTTTTTTTTTAAAGATTTTATTTATTTATTTGACAGGGAGAGAGACACAGCGAGAGAGGGAACACAAGCAGGGGAGTGGGAGAAGGAGAAGCAGGTTTCCCGCGGAGCAGGGAGCCCGATGCGGGGCTCGATCCCAGGACCTGGAATCATGACCTGAGCCAAAGGCAGACACTTAACGACTGAGCCACCCAGGCGCCCCAGAAATACAAACAATTATAAGAACATATTATGAGCAACTATATGCCAGCAAATTAGATAACCTGGAAGAAATGGATGCATTCCTAGAGATGTGTCAACTACCAAAACTGAACCAGGAAGAAATAGAAAACCTGAACAGACCCATACCCACTAAAGAAATTAAAGCAGTCATCAAAAATCTCCCAACAAACAAAAGCCCAGGGCCAGATGGCTTCCCAGGGGAAGTCTACCAAACATTTAAAGAAGAATTAATACCTATTCTTCTGAAACTGTTCCAAAAAATAGAAATGGAAGGAAAACTTCCAAACTCGTTTTATGAGGCCACCATTACCTTGATCCCCAAACCAGACAAAGACCCCATCACAAAGGAGAATTACAGACCAATATCCTTGATGAACACGGATGCAAAAATTCTCACTAAAACACTAGCCAATAGGATCCAACAGTACATTCAAAGGATTATTCACCACGACCAAGTGGGATTTATCCCTGGGCTGCAAGGTTGGTTCAACATCCACAAATCAATCAATGTGATACAATACATTAATAAAAGAAAGAACAAGAACCATAGGATCCTCTCAATAGATGTAGAAAAAACATCTGACAAAGTACAGCATCCTTTCTTGATCAAAACTCTTCAGAGTATAGGCAGAGAGGGTACATACCTCAATATCATAAAAGCCATCTATGAAAAACCCACAGCAAATATCATTCTCAATGGGGAAACAATGAGAGCTTTCCCCCTAAGGTCAGGAACACGGCAGGGATGTCCACTATCACCACTGCTATTCAACATAGTATTAGAAGTCCTAGCCACAGCAATCAGACAACAAAAAGAAATAAAAGGCATCTGGATCGGCAAAGAAGTCAAACTCTCACTCTTTGCAGATGATATGATACTTTTTGTGGAAAACCCAAAAGACTCCACCTCAAAACTGCTAGAACTCATACAGGAATTCAGTAAAGTGGCAGGATATAAAATCAATGCACAGAAATCAGCGGCATTCCTATACACCAACAACAAGACAGAAGAAAGGGAAATTAACGAGTTGATCCATTTACAATTGCACCCAAAACCATAAGGTACCTAGGAATGAATCTAACCAAAGAGGCAAAGAATCTGTACTCAGAAAACTATAAAATACTCATGAAAGAAATTGAGGAAGACACAAAGAAATGGAAAAACGTTCCATGCTCATGGATTGGGAGAACAAATATTGTGAAGATGTCAATGCTACCTAGAGCAATCTACACATTCAACGCAATCCCCATCAAAATACCATCCACTTTTTTCAAAGAAATGGAACAAATAATCCTAAAATTTGTATGGAACCAGAAAGACCTCCAATAGCTAGAGGAATGTTGAAAAAGAAAAGCAAAGCTGGCGGCATCACAATTCCGGACTTCCAGCTCTATTACAAAGCTGCCATCATCAAGACAGTATGGTACTGGCACAAAAACAGACACATAGACCAATGGAACAGAATACAGAGCCCAGAAATGGACCCTCAACTCTATGGTCAACTAATCTTCAACAAAGCAGGAAAGAATGTCCAATGGAAAAAAGACAGTCTCTTTAACAAATGGTGTTGGGAAAATTGGACAGCCACATGCAGAAGAATGAAACTGGACCATTTCCTTACACCACAAACAAAAATAGACTCAAAATGGTTGAAAGACCTAAATGTGAGACAGGAGTCCATCAACATCCTAAATGAGAACACAGGCAGCAACCTCTTCAACCTCAGCCACAACAACTTCTTCCTAGAAACATCGCCAAAGGCAAGGGAAGCAAGGGCAAAAATGAACTATTGGGACTTCATCAAGATAAAAAGCTTTTGCACAGTGAAAGAAACAGTCAACAAAACCAAAACACAACCGACAGAATGGGAGAAGATATTTGCAAATGACATATCAGATAAAGGGCTAGTATCCAAAATCTATAAAGAACTTCTTAAACTCAACACCCAAAAAACAAATGATCCAATCAAGAAATGGACAGAAGACATGAACAGACATTTTTCCAGAGAAGAAATCCAAATGGCCAACAGACACATGAAAAAGTGCTCAATATCCCTCTGCATCAGGGAAATCCAAATCAAAACCTCAATGAGGTATCACCTCACACCAGTCAGAATGGCTAAAATTAACAAGTCAGGAAACGACAGATGTTGGCGGGGATGCGGAGAAAGGCGAACCCTCCTACACTGTTGGTGGGAATGCAAGCTGGTGCAGCCACTCTAGAAAACAGTATGGAGGTTCTTCAAAAAGTTGAAAATAGAGCTACCATATGATCCAGCAATTGCACTACTGTGTATTTACCCCAAAGAAACAAATGTAGGGATCCAAAGGGGTACGTGCACCCCGATGTTTATAGCAGCAATGTCCACAATAGCCAAACTGTGGAAAGAGCCAAGATATCCATCGACAGATGAATGGATAAAGAAGATGTGGTATATATATACAATGGAATATTATGCAGCCATCAAAAAGAATTAAATCTTGCCATTTGCAATGACGTGGATGGAACTGGAGGGTATTATGCTGAGCGAAATAAGTCAATCAGAGAAAGACATTATCATATGACCTCACTGATATGAGGAATTCTTAATCTCAGGAAACAAACTGAGGGTTGCTGGAGTGGTGGGGTTTGGGAGGGACGGGGTGGCTGGGTGATAGACATTGGGGAGGGTATGTGCTATGGTGAGCACTGTGAAGTGTGCAAGACTGTTAAATCACAGACCTGTACCTCTGAAGCAAATAATACATTATATGTTAAAAAAAAAAGAAGAAGAAGATAGCAAGAGGGGAAGATTAAAGGGGGGGAAATCGGAGGGGGAGACGAACCATGAGAGACTATGGACTCTGAGATACAAACTGTGGGTTCTAGAGGGGAGGGGGGTGGGAGGATGGGTTAGCCTGGTAATAGGTATTAAAGAGGGCACGTTCTGCACGGAGCACTGGGTGTTATATGCAAACAATGAATCATGGAACACTACATCGAAAACTAATGATGTAATGTATGGTGATTAACATAACATAATAAAAAAAATTATAGTTAAATTTAAATGGATAAAAGTGCATAGGAATTTGTACAAGTGCTTAGTATGAATCTATAAAATAAAAAAATACTGTAAGAAAAAAACTTAAAGTTTCTTTTATGCCTAAAAAAGAAATTTAATGTTTTTCCATGTATTTTGAGGATACAGTTGTCTTTTGATTAGAGTACTCTTGTATATTCAAATCCTTGTATATTCAAATATGCCTTCCATTGTTAGCAGATGTATGATGCTTTATTTGAATAATGGATTTTTGGATAAGAAATCCTTTATCTTGGTTGTCTGGACAGGTTATTCCACTATCAGCCAGCTTTTAGAGTTTTATTTATTTTTTATTTTTTTATTTTTTATTTTTTAAAGATTCTACTTATTTGACAGAGAGAGACACAGCGAGAGAGGGAACACAAGCAGGGGGAGTGGGAGAGGGAGAAGCAGGCCTCCTGTGGAGCAGGGAGCCCGATGCGGGGCTCGATCCCAGGACCCCAGGATCATGACCCGAGCCGAAGGCAGACGCTTAATGACTGAGCCCCGCTTTTAGAGTTTTAGATGAGGAGTCCAATACTCATTCAACTCTCTTTCTAGGTAAAGAACCTGTTCTTCTGTATAGGCTTGTGAGTTTTCCCTGTATCTGGGAAATCAGGAATTTCACCAAGGTATATCTAACTGTGTCTTGGCTATAATTAATCTTTCCTGAGATTTGAAAAACCCTTTAATCTGCAGAGTCTTATCATCTGCTCAGGTAAATTTTATCCTATTATTTCTTTAAATTTTGCAGTTCATTTTATTTTACTTTCGTAACTTTTACCTTTATGATAACCATTCCACTTAATCTTCTAGGTGAGCATCTTCTTTTTCACTTTGTTTAATGATTTTAAAATCTGAAATCATGCAGTTCAGTTTAGTTTCTTCTAGAGGCCTACAAGGACTAAGGCAAGTGGGATGGCAAACCCTGGAGAATATATCAGAACACAAAAGTTTTTCTCTGGAATCTCAGTATCAGTGTGTCATGAATGGGAGTGGGTGGCAGGATTTGAGTGTGGGGGGGGCTCTGTTCTCCCTGGTGCTCTGCATGGACCTGTGCAGGGAAAGCAGGTCTCTTCTAAAGGGGTAGGCAAAAAATGGGTTTTTCAGAGTTCACTGAGGGCTCTCAACCTGCAGAAGCTATAAATGCTCTGGGTAACTGGCTATCTCTGTCATTTTAATGTCTGTAGTATAATGAGGGTCTGGCAGATCCTATGCACCACAATGGACCTATAAGGGGCCTACATGCAAAGGGACCTACATAGCTAGAGGTATCTAGTCCCAGGCCCAGTCACTGGGAGATGACTGTAACTTGCAACTGATAAGACTTGAGAGGAGAAGCTTACCCTGTGCCTCGGCAGAGAGGTGTTTTTGTGTTTTGCCACAGCTCAGACCTCTATCAGTATAGTTGGGACCACGAACCATTGAGCATCAAAAGAAAACCAGCAACTCGCATAAGGAGTTTCAGTAAACTGAACATGACCAAATAACCTAGAACTGGTAGTGCCACTGATGACAGAGGAAGAATCAGAATATCTTTTAAAGTAAAACATCACAAAAGAAACAAAACTCAACGACTATTAAGGATTTTAAGAGAGTTAATGAACAAACCACAAAGATAACTCCATTTTAAAGGAAGGAAACGGTAGTGGCTTCCAGAAAGTAAATCAGAAGATGTGTAATATTCCCAAAGTCCCACAACCAATGAGCAGCAGTACCAGACTGAAACCTATGCATCTAAGTCATAAACACTCCAGACCCATTTGTGTGTTTGGCTCCTGTGGTAAGGCCCTGATTTTATTCATCTTTCCATCTACAGTGCCTAGTCCAAATGCCTAAAACCCAGGAGGCCATCAACTCTTGAACTGAATAAATGGAATCTATGCCATATCCGCTGAGTTCATGTGCTACAATGCATTTTTAACTGTGTGCATTAGTGATCAGAATGTTTGAGTTAATCTTCTATGACTATTTTTAAAACTGTTAATTTACTACTTCCTTTGGTAATGTGTCTAAACTTACTGTAAAACTGAAATATGTTACTTGAAAAGTTCCCTAATTTTTCAGATACTACACACTCTAGAGAAGATAATGGAAAAAATTTTATGCTTTTTGGGAGATGGTTAGGTATTTTATTTTGCAGAAAACTAGAACATGACATTTTACCCCATTGTACTTGACTGACCTACACAGGAGAATTATATATTTTTTAGTTTCCCTAAACTCTACCAAACTTAACTCAAGACCATGATCAAAGGAAAAAAAGAACAAAGATGATCAGATTTATTGCAAAAGCAAAAAAAGCAGGAATATATGCCAAATTCTAAAGCCAGAACATATATCCAGCAACGTTATGTATCATCACCAAAAGTTTATGGGCTACCCACTAAGCACAAGGCACTGTGCTAGGGACAAGAGAACCCTGATTCTCTCTTTCGTGACACCTCTTTTAGGAGTCATCTGCTTCAGGCTACACTATAACTATGCATCCTATTTGAGTTTTGGAGATCACCATTAATCTCTATATAAGAGAGAATTATGCTTTGATTACTTCTGGCTAGGAAAAAAATGAAATAAAATTTACTATATTCCAGTAGAATACAGTTTTAGGAGGCAGGGTTCTTTCCTGCCAAAGTTAATATAAAGTTGTCTGTGCAAAGCTTGCAAGCATTCTTAACGACTAGAAAAGAAGTAAAACTGTTTTTCAGATAATATAATTTTATACCTAGAAAATACAGAAGAATCACTGCTAAAAATAACATAATAACAGAACTAATACATCAGAAAGTTATCATAGTGTAAGGTTTAGTATACAAAAATCAATATCCTTTACATATTCAAAGAACTAGTTAGACAATATATGAAAAAGAATACCCCATTTTTAAGAGCAATATAAAAGATAGAATACTCTTGAATAAATACAAGAATCAATATGAATGTTAAAATACTTCTGAAGGACATAGAAGACAAGACATTTGTTCAAGACAAATAGAAACAATTTCTATTGTTTGAACAACAACAAATTGAACAAACAATAGAACAAATAGAAAGACATCCCTTATTCTGCAACAAGACAATGTAACTTATAGGCCAATTCCCTCCAAGATAATATATGAATTTGGTTTGATTCTGATAAAAAGTTTTTTCCCCAGCACAAGCTGATTCTAAAATTCATATAGAAGTATATGCAAGAATACCTAGAAAAATTCTGGGGAATAAAAAGAGCAATGATTGGAAATAAACATTACTAAATATCAACTTATATTATAAAAAGCCTCTACAATTAAAACAATGTGGTAATGACACAGGAATAGACATGTAGGCCAATAGAATACATTAAAATGTTCAGAAAAAGATCCAGTTACATATGGAAATTACATGGGAAGAAGAAGAGATACTTTCTAATACATGGTGTTGGGAAGGAATGGCCGTTTTGAAAAACAAACTGGATCTTGGGGCACCTGAACGGCTCCGTCAGTTAAACATCAGGTCAGGTCATGATCTCAGGGTCCTGGAATCAAGCCCCATATTGGGCTCCCTACTCAGTGGGAAGTCTGCTTCTCCTTCTCTGCTCCCCCCACCCCGCTCATGCTCTCTCTCTCTCAAATAAATAAAATCTTAAAGAAAAAAAAAAGAAACTGGATCCGTATCTCACACCATGAACAAGGAAAATAAATTCTTAATGGGTCAGACTTAAACGCTAAAAATGAAGCTATACCAATCTTAGAAGAAAACAAAGTAATCTGTTTACAAACCCAGGTATAACAAAAGCTTTTCTAAAAATATTGCGCTGTGAAGTCGAAAGCCAAATGTTCAACTTGGAGAAAATATCTGCAACTTATTGACAGATAAGTTTCCCTAATATATAAAGAAAAAACATACAAATATATAATAAGGGTAATTTAAAATTTAAATTGGAAATCATAGTATGAATTCACTGATTTTTTAAAACTTGATGATTTCCTAAATATGTCCAGTGATAAAGGTCTAAGAAGCAATGATATCCCAATAGTAATGAGTGTACTTAGCCCCAAATTTTAGTTTCTAAATTCCACTTTCCACTAAATAGTACCAGGGCTTCTTGGAGAAATGACTGATTCCAGTGTTAGGGCAGGGAAATTACACGATGCACTGAGGATACTGCAAGCATGAAGTACTCTAAACTAAATGGTTCATATCAAAGGATACAGGAATAGACAGGAAGGGGCTCTCCTTTGCCAGATTAGTGGACAACTTCAGCAACACAAAGAAAATGAGAGTAAAGAAGTATAATAAGTTAAATGAAAAAAAATCCACAATACTCAAAGAGATAGGCAAGAAAAAAAAGAAGTTCTCTTCTTGACCAAACACCAGCCAACAGATGTAGAAGGAATGATAACGTTAGAAACCCACCATGCAGGGGCGCCTGAGTGGCTCAGATGGTTAAGCGTCTGGCTCAGGTCATGATCTCCAGGTCAGGTCATGATCTCCAGGGTCCTGGGATCAAGCCCCATGTCAGGCTCCCAGTTCAGTGGGTAGTCTGCTTCTCTCTCTCCCTCTGCCTCTCCCCCTGCTTGTGCTCTCTCTCTCTCAAATGAATAAATAAAATCTTAAAAAAAAAACAACCAAAAACCCACCATGTCGAATCCCCTAACCATTGTTAACAGTTCATTCAGGCAAAGATCATCAATGGCTGCTGAAACCATTAAGTAAGGTTGTTGGGGAACAGGCTATTCACATGGTCTCAAAGTACTGACCCACAGAATACCCAGCAATTACAAAGGGAAAAGTTTATCTTTACAACAGGATCTTGTGTTCACTGTGTTAATCAAGGATTACATTTAGCAACATAAGTAGTGGGACAACCTGACATTACACGCCACCTGATGTGATGTAAAAAAGTACATATTACTTATAGCATTCTTGCCAAAAAAAAAGTTTAACCTGAATCTAATCACAGTGAAATAGATAAAAAACACTGGGTAGTCTATAGAACTGGCTCAGCCAGACTCTTTAAAAAAAGTCAGTGTCATGAAAAACAACAACAAAGGAGTCTAGATTAGCAGAGATTAAATGAGACTAAAATGACGTAACAACCAATGTAAGTGTGAATCTGGATTGGATGCTGGACAAAATAAGCATGCAAACAAAAAACTGCTTAAGATATTTTAGACACAATTAGGAAAATCTGAATATAAACTGTTGATTAGATATTACAGAATCATTGTTAATTTTTCTAGGTGTGATAATAGTACTATGATTATAAAGAGAATATCCCTATTCTTAGCAGATATATGAATGAAGTTTTTGAGGGGAAGAAGCAAATGGTACAAATTAGGAGTTTTATCTTTTTTTTTCAACTTTGTGGTTTTAAAAATTTCAAAATACACTTGGGGGAAAGGACTATAGATCCTTATTAAGACATTTAATGATTGTGTAGCAGGCAAGCAACTATTCAATGGTTTTGAATATTGCTAAATCTTCCATGTAAGGAGAGTAAACAGGGTTTAGGTTTTCACTGAAAAAAGTTTCTCAGCATTATTTAAAAACAGTCAGTGAAAACAAAACACTTATCCCAACTCTGGATTTATTGGAGTATCTTCCTAAAAATAAGAGAAGGCTCCAAAATTAATGCACAAATGAATAAATAGCTTCTATAACATGTATCTATATTTTACATACTGATAGCTTCACTCAATAAATCTCTGTTTATTGAGAAATCATAATTTTCAGGGCAGGGGTGCCTGGGTTGCTCAGTCGGTTGATTATCTGCCTTAGGCTCAGGTCATGATCCTGGAGTTCTGTTCCGGGATCAAGCCCCGAGTCAGGCTCCCTGTTTAGTGGGGAGTCTGCTTCTCCCTCTGCCCCTCACACTGCTTGTGCTCTCTCTTGCTCTCAAATAAATACAATCTTTAAAAAAAAAATTTTCAGGGAAAATTCCTGTCTCAAATCAGAAGTGTGAGTTATTTTAATTCTCTATTATTAGTTTTTGTCTCTTTACCATGAAAAAAAATGCATTTCAAAGGACAATTTAACTAGTATAATATATCCTGACTCTGGAGCCATTCTGTATATTTTGGAAGACCGGCTCTGGTAATTGTTAGCTATGTGACCTTGGGCAAGTTATTTATCCATTCTGTGCCTCCATTTCCTCATTCAGCACAGGGGAAACAATACATATCTCATAGGTTGATGGGAGAATTAATTAGTTTACTAATATAGGAAAAAACACTTTAAGTCATACCTGGCATACTATGTATGTTTGAGATATATATATATTAGTTTATTTTGACTTTGATGTTTAAAATATCCTATATTTGTGTATTTTTTCAACAGCCTTTAAATACATGTAGAACTAAAGTTTTAAAGGAATAAAATACAGTAAGCATTATGATTAAATACTTATATGACAAAGGTTAGACATTCTAACAGTGAGATCTGCTTAAGAAAACTTAATGGCTTGTTTCATACAACCTGAGGTGAAAATAATCATACCTTAAAAATATTTTTATTAAAAACTGGGGCACCTGGGTGGCTCAGTCATTGAGTGTCTGCCTTCGGCTCAGGTCATGATCCCAGGACTCTGGGATTGAGCCCTGCATCGGGCTCCCTGCTCAGCGGGGAGCCTGCTTCTCCCTCTGCTCCTCACCTCGCTCACTCTCTCTCATGCACTCTCTCAAATAAATAAAAAATTTAAAAAATTTATTAAAAACTATATACAGACATATATGTGTGTTATGTGTATACATACATACCTATATATACATATATGTGTATATATATGTATAAAAAAACCTGCCCCTCCTCTCTATCCCACTCCTTAGCTTGGACCCTTTCTCCTCATTTGGATTATTGGAATAGCTTCCTAACCAAACCTGCTGACTTGCTCCATGGGCTTTCCAATGATATCCCACACTGCCAGACAGAATAGCTCTTCTAAGGAAAAATTGTTATCCTGTCATTCTACAGCATAATCTTCAGGATAAAAATCACCCTCCTTGAGTGTTTAACTCAAACTGCTTAACTAAAAATGGCACACAAAGCCCTTCAGGGCGTAGCTACTACCCAGCTCACTAATAACCATCCCTTGTCATTCACCCTAGCCATTCCTCCAGCTATTCTTTCCTCTAATCAGAGTGTACCTAAGCCCTCTCCCTCTCTGACACCTCCTTCCAAGCTTAATTATTTCCTAGACATCCTTTAAAGCTCAGGTCAAACACTGTGTCCTCTAGGAAAGCGTTTATGATATTCTTCTCTTGACCCCACTGTGATTCATCAGCATTCCTGTGCAATCCTCTATCAAGCATTTTAGTTGCATGTGTCATACAGTTCACATTCAATAAAGGCCTGTTGAATGCCGGAATACACAAATATAGAAAATGAGAGTTAAAAACATCTTGTGGCAAAAAAGATTCTCCAGTGGTACAGTCATTCCACATTCTAAATATTTTTCTAAATATTCATCTAAAAATAAATGTTTAATAAATGTGAATCTTAAAGGGACTTTTCCTCATCTAGCCCAGTAAAATGTTAATATTTATTTTACAGTGGACTTGTTCAGGATGCTACGGGAAGCCCTCTATTTACTGGGTACATATTTCAGACTGTGGAAAGAGAACATTCTTTGAACAATATGTTTCATATATTATATGAAAAAATTCTCCCAAACTCAGAAACATCAAAGGCTGAGGGCCCTGAGTCTACAAAGTTTGGATGCCTATACAGACCACAGAGGTAAAGCACAGTGAATATACAAAACCACAAATCAGTAGGCTTTCCTGTGTTAGTTATGGAAATAGGTGGTGACCCACTCATCAAGGGTATGCAAACATGAATGAGTAGGTAGAACACTGAGAAGGAGGGAAAGGGGTCCCTAACATTTGAGATTGGTAAATTAATGCTTCTGAAAAAGTACAAAGCAAGCAGGGAAAAGTGAATAACTCCATGGTGTGGATTGCATCAATCAGGCAACATGGCTCCTGATTTTAGCCCCGCTACCAAAAGTGAGGATAATTTAGTCTTTCTGTGCTTCAGTTTAAGCCTCACACATTTTGGGAAGGTCTCTTCAGTCTCCATTGATCTGTGCTATTACTCCCAAATATTAATCAAAATGAAATTCACTGATCCAATGAATATATAATGTAGTGTGTCTTTAACTTTTAAATAATTTAATTGTGCTCACCAATAATTACTCAAAATCCTATAGTAGTTATTTACTACCAAAAACTGCATACAATTTTTAGTTTTTGACAAATATCTTCAGTAAACTCTAACAGGAAAGTGAAGTCTGTCCAAATCATATCCTTTGTGACATGCTCTAGATATTCAATCTGAGAATAGCTATGTTTCTAATATAATTATGTTACATATTTATTATATACACAAAGCCAAAATATTCAATTCTGTGTGTTCAATCCTTAAAATATAATTTAATATCTGTAAGTCTTTAACACTAATATTATTTTAGCAATAATGTTATAGAATCTTGAAAATCACAAGTATAAGCTACAAAAAAGATAAAATGTATACTATAATTCAATTTTTTTAAAATTCAAATTTATTACTGCAGTGAAGAATTAAAAAAAAAAAGACATATAGCACCAAGAGAAACTTCTTGTAATTGCCTTGTGTCCTCAATTTTTCCTTGACTGTCTTTTGGGTAGTGAGCATCCAAGCCATCAATCTCATGGTCATCCTAATGGTTCTTAGTCTCTTGGCCTCTTTTCATTTAATAGCCTCTTCCAGTTTATCTCGTTAATTCCAGTGGATTCAAGGACTACACATATACCATTGACTCCTTAATCTCTACTTATGCTCCAACCCCATATTTCAAAGCACGCAGTCTAGTTCCTAGCACAGGGCCTGACTCATAGCAGGACAGTTAATAAATGAGGTCCAAATGAATGAGCAAGCTACTAGATATCTCGCTCTGGATGTCTTTCAGGCATCTCAAACTCAATATATCCAAAATATAATTATCTTTTCCCAATATTTCTAGATTTCCCTATTTTTGTCAATGGATTGCTATCCACTTATTCACCAAAATTAGAAGGCTTAGTTATGCTTAAATTCTACTTCTCTATCCCTTACCACTCTCACTCCAAATCTCTAATACTTAATAACCTAATACCTCTATTTTCTTACTTCAGTCTCATTCTCCCACCTCAATTGTAAAATCACCTTTTAACTGACCTTCCTAGCTGGAATGCCCTAACACCTTTTACTTATTTATTTTTTTAAAGATTTATTTATTTGAGAGACAGAGAAAGAGAGAGAGCAAGAGCAGAGGGAGAAGCAGAATCCCCACTGAGCAGGGATTCCCAACGCGGGGCTGGATCCCAGGACCCCGGAATCACGACCTGAGCCAAAAGCAGATGCTTAACCGACTGAGCCACCTAGGTGCCCCCCAACACCTTTTATGATTATTAGTCTTCTCATCTGGTAACAGTTTAAATAATGCCTTCTCTGAGGATTTGTCACTACATCATATATACGCTCCAGTTCACTTTATTCGTTTTTCTTATTTAGAAAGTATCAAACTGTAAGATTCCATACCCCCCCCCCTTTAAAAAATATGTCTCTTGTGAATTCTGCCAGTGCTAGGGAATGGGTAGTGTTCTGCACTTCATTTAGATGGGATTCTGTGCAATCTGGCCCCCTGCTACTTCTCTGGCCTGTCTTCTACTTCCCCTTCATTCCCTTTACTTTAGCCATACTGGCCTCTTTGCTCTTCAAAATGCACACCAAGCATATTTCTGACTTGAGATCTTGGTTGGGGATGATATTCTCTCAGATGACATGGCTTTCTTTTGTCTCCAAACTTCTGCTCAAGTGTCAGCTTCTGTGTGACATTTTCCTTGACCACCCTATTTAAAACATCAACATAACCTCACTCCCGAGTTCACTTTGTCCCCCTTCCCTCTTTTGCTTGTTATTTATTCTATACTTATTTGCTTATTGTCTGCCTCTCTCTCTAGAAGGTAAGCTGAACAAGGGTATGGATTTTTACCTGTTTCGTTCATTGACACATTTACATAACACCTATAACAGTGCCTGAGACAAAGTAAGTACTCACTGGGTACTTATTAAATGTATGAATGAACCTTGCATTCCCAGTATCTGCATATCTAAGAATTAAACATCCTTTAGAATTAAAAACAAAACAAAAAAACCCCAAAAGAACGAAGTTAAAACAAGAAAAGATTTAATAAGGGAAAAAGTATTTTCATCTATTACACTGTTACAGTATTGAGAGTGTAGGAAGGGGAGAACTCATTTTCTCTGGTCTATCCAGAAAATATATAATTTAAATTCTAGAGAGAGGTACAAAATTTAGATTTTGAACATAAGGATGATGATTTAGAAGACATTTTCCATAACTCAAAGCAAAGAGAAGTCATTTTTTAAAAATATGCTTATTATGCTGTATCAACTTTTTCCTTATAAAAGCTTCATGAATATTAAGCAGATTACTTTGCCTGTTATATTGTTCATTTATAACTGCCTTTAACATTAGCTGCTAATGTGTTTTACTTTCAATTCTGTTAAATCTTCACTTGAAAATACACAGATTAAAAAGATTGAGATGACATTAAGTTTCAAGCCCTCATAATGTTACTACAAAAATAGAAATAAAGAAGAAAAACAAGAGACCCCTACCTCTGCACCAAATAAAAACACCCCAAACTTTATTGACTCTGAATTGGCCAAAATACAACAGCTGCTCACTACCTACTTTGCTTTGACAAAACTTAATAGCTGTGAGATGTGATCTGATTCCTTTCAAAAGAAGGGCGAGTATACACAACACACACAAAACACACAACACACACACACACAGAGTCACACATATTAATAGGAAAGAAACTAGAGTGCTTTATAAATATTCACTCACTTATTCCCAGAACAGCCTTGGGAAGCAGAGCTGGAGGATACAGTACAGTAATGCGGGTTATTACGTGACCTGCGACACACTGGTTTTGTAAAAGGTCAGCATCAAAATTCAGACTCCTAGTTCTAAACTGTTGTTTGGAGGAGTCTTAGACAATATTGTCCCATATTGAGTAGGCAACATGGAATGCTAAGCAAGGCCATGAAACTAAGTGCATTTCATAGGGATAATAAATTTAAGCAGACTGATTTCCTGTCTGTGCTCCCTTAGCGTTTTACGCTTATCTCCTGTTGAACTCAACCCCATTATAGTGTAACTATTTCTCTGGCCACTGGATTCTTCACCTGGACTGGGAGGACTCTGAGGGCAGTCTTTCATCTCCATTTCTCCCAGAGTCTGGCACAGTCCCTGTCACACAGGAGGCTCTCCATAAACACTGGTTGATGAACTGCATGAATTAGTTTTTGATAAAGTATACAAAGGTTTTTATTTTTTAAACTAACAGATTTTGTTAGGATACTTCTACTAAAATACAGTTTTTCTGGTTCTGCTCAAAAAGATGGACACTGGTCAAAAAACCATTCTCAATTTTTACTCTTTATAAAATTATAGTTGAATATTTTTCAGGGGAGAAAGTTGAGAAAAAAAGTAAATTGCCTGAAATTAGAACATTAGAACAATGCTCTACTTTTTACTTATTGGACATTTACAATGTAAAAACTTCTTAAATTATTTTTAAAATATGACCAGTCACTCCATTTAGTCATTTCTTAGTTGTCGTATTTGTCATCAACTTTGCTCTCAGACTTGTAGGCAAGTTGCTGACTAAGAACAACACAGAGAGTGATTCTTTACATTTTCATTCACTTTTCATTCAAGGAAAAAGCTTCCTGAAAACACACATTTAAAATTCTGGAAAATACAAATCAACATTATCTAGACATTTCTATCATTACCGGAAGGACTGGTTCCTAAACCTAATTTCCATTGTTAGGTGACACTTTCAATAAGTGATGGATATTCATTTCCAGAAAACATTACCAGTAAATTCTATGATATCATAGACTGTTCGCTATCCAGACCAAACTGACTAAACCACAAAATGCAAAAGTATGCACTTAGCTAGTCTAAGGGAAACCTGAAGGCTATTCTGAATATAGTCTTATAAAGCATAACCTAAGAGTGAATGAGAACTTTAATTCAGATAGCCCTCTTCCTCCAAATTTCCAGTCTTCCTCTAAATTTCTAGAGCCTTTAGTAGACACAAACTAAAATGTTTAAAAACTGAACTATGTCTTGTCATAGACTTAATTTTTTTAAAAGTTACTTAGGGACACTGGAATTTACAAAGGAAACAAAAATTATTACTGTTATGCTATAAATGATATTTCATTTCCCCCAACCAAGGGAGTACACATGGGGAACTGCTTCCTTGGTTCTAAGCAGTGCCCACCCTAAGCAAAGTTAATAAATAAAAGAATGATTACTAGTTGTTAAAAGTCATCACTCTTCCCAGAATCACAGAACATGGAGGCTGAAATGAAAGTGATGTGGAACATATGTGGGTACATCAAGGGCAGGAATGAGCAAACATGATTAACAGGGAGTCAAATTTGACCTTTCATTTTAAACATGAATTAAAAATATTTTTTATCATCAGAGGTATGCACAACATTTTGATATGCAGATGTATTTACTATAACACTGAAAAACTAAAAATAACATCTACATTTAGAGAAAGATGTCAAAATTATGGAATACTTATTTCCTTCAAAACCATGCATTAAGTTTATTATCAGAAAAGTTATGAAAAAATCTACTTTAAAAACTACATATATATAGAAATATACCCGACAATAACTTCATTTTGTATGTTTCACTGCCTTAAAAGTGGAAAAACTGTCAATTTCGGTTTGTGATTATAAAAATAGTAAAATGCATCTTATGGTTGATATTAAATAACATTAAATGCAGTCTTATTCTCAAACTATATAAGAATAAAGCTATCCCTGGTCAAAAGTAATTTATCCATTTTATAACCTGCCCTTCTCCCCTTGCCGGATACAGCCATATAAAGCTGTAATTCTTCCTTTAATCCTCACCTTTGAGTGAATTGATTACTGACAGTTTGATTTTACCCTGGAGGCACAGCAGTAAATCACAAACATTCACTACTTTCATCATGATGTAAATTATGTTCTGATAAAGAAGCTGAAATTTTCCACCTCTCCTACTTTAGAATTATATAATAAAAATCACTTTTGTTATGGAAACGCTTTAATCAGCATGCCTAGAAACTGTATTTTAAAAAAATATATATGTACTGGAGGAATCTGGATTTTAACCTAAGACATTTACTAAGTCTAATTCTAAGAACATAGTGATTTCTCTTTCTAAAATTTAGTGGGAAGTAACGTAAATTTAAAATAAAAAGCTCAATGATTAAAATAGCTCTGAATATAGTCATAAAGATACTATCTATAACTCCTAGTGCATTTTAAGTCAAGCATAGGTTGGTATTTAAAAACTTTCACTTGCAGTGAACACTTTCCCATCTTTTATTTTCAAATGACAAGTCACTAAGATGAAATAACTTGCTCCAGGTCATAGCATAACTAACAGAATCTGGATCTAAATTCAGGTGTATATGACTTCTCAACTAAGTGCAAGCAGAATGTCATGTATTGATTTAAATATGAAGAATAAGAAACTTGTAGACCTCTTATTCAAATTAATATCAATACTGCTTATTTTTTTTAAAGATTATTTATTTTCGGGGGGAGAATGTGCGTGTTCTAGGGTACGGGAGGCGGGGCAGAGGAAGATGGAGAGAATCTCAAGCAGACTCCTTGCTGAGTGGGGAGCCTGACACAGGGTTTGATCTCATGACCCTAAGATCATGACCTGAACCAAAATTAGGAGTCAGACACTTAAAAGACTGAGCTACCCAGCTGCTCTGCCCCTCAATATTGCTTATTAATAACATTTCTATAGTTACAATGATGAAAAACTATGAAATTTTCAATGTTATATTTAAGGAAGTTTTAATATTAAAAGCATTACGTGTATTAAAAAAAGAGGTAATCTATTTTTTATATTGTAACATGTGATCAGTCTGGTGTCAAATAATGAAGATTCATATAGAAGTAGATTCTGTAAGTCTGAACTGTCCAACAGGATAACCACTGGCAATATACGTGGCTATTTATATTTAAAAACTGAAATGAAATATAATTAAAAACTTAGTTCCCAAGTCACCCTAGCTACATTTTAAGTATTCAATGGCTACCTGAGGCTAGAGAGTACTGTATTGGACTCTGCAGGTCTAGAGTTCAGAAAAGAGGTCTGGGCTGAAGATAAAACACTGGCATATAGGTTTTATTTAAAGTCAAGAGATCACCAAGGAAATGGATATATATGTGTATATACCCATTCCATATGAATATATATATACATACTCATATATATATACACATATATATGAAATAAAAGGGGATCAGATTGCAGTGGAGCAATCTAATAAGACACGGAAGAAAAGAGGAAGAATCAGCAAAAGAGAATGCAGAGTGGTGGCTAATGAGATAAAAGGAAAACCGAGAATGTGGTGTCCCAGAAACCAGTGTATTAAGAAGCCATCAAATGTGTCAAGGGCTGCTGATAAGTAAGATAAACACAAAGAGTTGACCATGGGAATGAGCAATGTGAAAGTCACTGGTAAGCTTGAAAAAAACAGGTTAGAGATTTCAACAAATTTATAGAAGATGAAAAGTGATTAGAAACATCTGCCTGAAAACCTTATGATGAGCTGCAGTAGATACAGAATCTATCTGGACAATGAAAGTCAAGACCTGTGAACACAGAAACAGCATCTTTGGTAGGGGGGAAACAAAACAAAACCCAGGAGAAATAACTTAACGTTAGTATGTAAAACACTTAGGCCAAACAGGCTGCAGATCCCATATAAAATGGATGCTGCTGAGCACTAACCATAGGCAAAAAAAGATTAAAAATTAAAAAATAAATCAGTGGAATTGTCCCTAAAAATATTATTGACACACCACTTGGGAAGAGTGAAGACTTCTACAGTGAATACTACTGTCCCCTTATTCTCATTCTGGCAATAAGTCTGATAGCCTGACAGGTGGATTCATTTATCTTGCTTGCTTACCCTAAATATAAGCTGCCAGTTAATATGTCTTAGCCATAAATACAAAGGTCTCAAGAGATTTCTGCTAAAGTAAACAAAATAGCGAGATAATAGCGCTATTTACACAACAGAAGAGGGACACTATATTCGTACCCAGTCCTTCATTTTTAAAAAGAGATAGACACCAAGGATCATCAGATATAGAGGAAAAACCATTGGCATGAAAGAAAAAGATAGGATACATAAACAGATGAAAAAACTGAGCACAAAGGAAAATATCAATTCAGAGAAAAGAACTTAGAGAGATTTAGGAAGATGTAATGACACCCACAAAACTCTGACATTAGAAAAAAGGAACAAACAAGATAAGAAAGAGATCATAAAGATCAAAAGGACTCTTGGTGAATTAAGATTTAGAATAAAGAACTGAGAAGGCTCTGAGACTAACTAGTTAGAGGAAAGGATAAGGAGTCAAAGATGGGTCCACAGTTTCTACCTGAAAAATGGTAATGCTGTCATCGGAAATGAGACAGGAGAGTAAAATACAGAAGCTTCTTTCAGGAAATTAAAGCTCATGCATGACGATGATTACGTTTCTGTCACATATATGACAAAAGTGGTTAGTTTACATACATCTTGCTATATAAGCTTGCGGCTGAATATCTTTTCTGAAATTAGTTTTCATATTTCAGAACCATTTATGCTACAGCAGCTCTGTTTAACTTTGCCTATGCTCTCAAAAGATTTACTCATGATCTTTTAAAAAAGGATGCTATATGCAAATATCTTCTATAAATCTTCAAAATATAAAAAAAGACAAATTAAGAAGTTGTCAACTGGAAAGTTTTAGAAAAGGTAACCATCAGAATATCTATAAAATGCAAATTCAGTGGTCTGGCAGGTAATCTGGCTGCATTAGGATAAAATTATATAGTTTTCATTTTTAATAAATCAATAGGATCTCATTTTAATTTCTTGTAGTTAATGGCTTTCAGTTGCCTTCTTTTTACTATTCAGTGAATATTAATATAATTATTTCACCTTTAAAATTAACCTACTGGGCAAATGCTACAATATATGTCAACGACTAAATTTAATAGGTTCTTAAACAAAACACACACCCACACACAGAGAAATGTGACTATTTTTAACAGATGGGGAAAGGTTGAAAATTGTAAGGTTGGAACCTATACACCATGTAAATATCATGTAAAATAGCTTCTTAGAAAATAATTGGGCAGGAAATAGTGGACAAATTTAAGCTCATTCAAATCAAGAGATTTAAATGAGGAGAAAAGTTTGTATTCATATTCTCTCTTCAGAGGGTAATAGGAGAAATTTAGTAACTAGACGGGGACCTTAATACTAAGTGTATATATCCATGTGAATGATGAACCACTGAGTACACTAATATTTACTAGAGTTGATAGAATAATTTTTAAATTAGGAAATGATAAATATATAGGATATACTTTATTAACACAGAAACACTTTAATAATTCAAGTAATATTTATTATTCAGGAAATATAGGAGCTTCTATTACAAGTGAGGATAAGTTTTAGTTTTAAGTTGGATCACTGGAGAATCACTTAGTAAAATACTGATATTGGTGGCTAAAATGGCACCTTATATCTTTAATGTACCAAACATCAATTTTAGAGAACCCAATTACAAGCGACAACAACAAAAAAATCTAACAAATGAAATCTCAGTCTTTGTGGAAGGGGAATATAAAATAGTGATGTGTTAAAGAAAAAAAAATCCATGAAATCAAGGTCATTTGCTCAGTGTCCAGAAAAATCCAAATATGAAAATAGTCCCACACCTCCAGGGCTTTTGTGTTGACTGGTACTTACGGGGAAAGCCAAAGTTTCAAAAGCTAAGTGGGTTCCAGTGGATTAAGTCTGAGATGCTTGTTTGGAAACTTTCGTCTTAAAATTACTTTATTTTAATGTCTTTTTTGGCATGCTTCTGAAAATTCTAGATCCATTATTTGCTTCTGTGACATGTTCTTTTTTCTATACTATCACTTAACACATTTTATTAAATCATGTCTTAAAATAAGACTTCCTCCATTCCTCTGACCACAATACAAATTGCACGATTTCAAACTTAAAAAAAAAAAATCAAAAGAACTTCCTAGGAAAGCTCATGTTGTTTATGCCTACAGTTTCTTATGGATTTCAAAGTATTAAAATATTTTTTCTGATCCTCGTAATTCTATGAAGTAGAAAATTCATATGAAGTAGAATATAGAGCTAATACACCTGGAGAGATAAAGGCAGTTAGCCGAGGTAACAGCTGGGAAGTGGCACAAATAGGGCTCAGGTCCAGCTCCCCTGTCTTTTTGGACCCCAGGTCCAGTACTTTCTGCACCATAAAGCACACATGCTGAATTCAGAAAAGTGGTTGTTCTGGAAAACAAATTCTTGCTTTTAAAAATTGTATAATAAAAACATTTTTGATTCTTTTTAGTACCATAAAGCACATTTAAGGACATCTGTCTACAGAAAATCAATTCTGTAGACACCTTTTTTTTTTTTAAAGATTTTATTTATTTATTTATTTGACAGAGAGAGACACAGCGAGAGGGAACACAAGCAGGGGGAGTGGGAGAGGGAGAAGCAGGCTTCCCGCGGAGCAGGGAGCCCCATGCGGGGCTCGATCTCAGGACCCTGGGATCATGACCTGAGCCAAAGGCAGACGCTTAACGACTGAGCCACCCAGGCGCCCCTCTGTAGACATCTTTATCTGTGACAGTGAATTGATTCCTCTCACTCATCCCACCACCTGAACTGAAATCTTGGAATTCTGGAAGTTTGAAATCAGAATAAAATGTGCTTTTCAACTAACAGTTTAAATTTCATTAAGTAATACTATCAGAAAACTGCCAATTCTGAAAATATGAGAAAGTTCTTTGAAGCTCATTTTACCTTCCTTAAAATGGAAACCCCCTTTCGCCATCAGCTGTGTTTATTCAGGGTCATTCTAACTCCTAATTTTTGCCCAAATGTTTTCTTTCCCTTCCTTTGAAATACAAGAAGCATCATGTTTCCAACTTTGATGTAATCTACCTCCTACAATGGGTTATATAATGATATCACAAAATCTCTGGTGAAACTATGACCCAGGATTCATTTTAGATTTCAGTGATATTATTTTCAAAGTTTTACATTTTTCTTTTTCTTTTTTTTAAAGATTTTACTTACTTATTTGAGAGAGAGAGAGGGTACAAGCAGCGGGGAGGAGCAGAGGGAGAGGGAGAAGTAGACTCCCTGCTGAGCTGGGAGCCCAATGTGGGGATCGATCCCAGGACTCTGGGATCATGACCTGAGCTGAAGGCAGACGTTGAACCGAATGAGCCACCCAGGCACTCCAAAAATGTTGTATTTTTCTATAAAAAATTAAAACCTTAAGAGATACTGAAATCTTGAAAACAATAAAGATAAACTTTAACTGGAAATTGGCTCCTAATTTTAAGAGCTGGTCAAAGGAATAAGTGTGCAATTGTCAAAGACATGCAAAACTCAATGGAAAAATAGAGTTCTTCAAATATTAAACATGTAGATGCACAGAAGTTAATTTGACATCTCTTAACCAATACTGAAGTCATCTGAATCATTTTATGATTATGTTTAAATCAAATACTTGGACTATTTAGGATGAGATAAAAAGTTAGATTAAATGGTTGGCTATAAAGTTTAATATATATTTATATAGGCTAATAGAAAGTACAAACAAAATATGGAGAAGACAGAAGCTATTGATTATTTTTAAAAACCATGTCACACTCTGTTTTTCCCATCAAACTCCAAGTCCACAATTAAAAAAGATGCTATAAAAATTACATTAATAAAGACATATTAATAAAATGATTCATGTTTTGTATGGCAAGTTATCTACTGAATATGAAGTAAATTTAATTTCGAGCCATGCTGTGAAAAGACCTACTAAGTACATAAAAATGAAACATGCTGTCCTTCAAATAGAAACATGAAAAGATGATACAACTACCCCCCGCCAACAAATATGCACTTCCTGCTAATTTCTGCTCCCCCCATAACAGTAACTAATTCTAATTTTTACTGAATAATCCACATTTTAAAATTTACTTCCATAAAAACTCCTGAGATGTTTCAGTGGGATCTGAGATTCAGACAAATGATCACAGAACAAAATTTCCCTGCAGAGAAACTCTTGATTTGACTGTGGCCTTAAATACTACAGTCTCACTGGAACCAAACCTTAAAAAAAAAAATCTAATAACTAGCAAACACAGAATTATATTTAAAGGTCAAAGAAAATATAAATTCATTAATCCTCAGGAAATACCTTCTTGACACCTCAATTTTAACACCTGCACCTGTTCCACAGACGCGGTACCGTTCAGGTTATTACTCTACAGCAGATCATAGACCTTCAAAGCTGGTAACAAAAGATAACACCCCAGCCAGAGGGACCATGGGGCAGAGTGGGAGGTCACTGGGCCAGGAATGACGGAGTGGCTCCAGGCACAGCCTCACGGAGGGTCAGTCCACTCCACCTCGTGCACCTGTGCCCTCCTCTAGAAGTAGGCAGTTTGGTTCTGTAGGATGAGAAGGACTGAGGGAGGAGATCTTGCTTTATGACACCACCAGCTATATGGACTCTGACAAGCCAGCCTCTCTGCCTCTCAGCCTCTCACTTTCACTCTAACGCGGCTGTGTAGCAAGTTTTAAGGTCCTAGAAGCTCTAGAAAGATTCCACTCCGTGTGATTTTAATGTTTACCCTACTCCTTAGAAAGTTTTATTGAGGATCAAATGAGAATGTACATGAAAGCACTTCATCATTTTTTTTACAAACACAAATTGCTGTTATTATTTTAGAGATCTTCATTATATTAAGGAAGCATGGACACAGTTTTGAGATGCAGTATTAGATGTTCTCTACATGGTGAGGCATTATGAGCTACACCCTACAATTTAACCTAAAATGTTAAAATTATAATTTTCTTTTATTCTGCACAGCTTTATTAAAGTATAATTGACAAAACTGTAAAATTTTCTTTCTCATAAAAGTTACTTGGGGAGAGATTTATAGTTTTAACTTTAATAGGATTAATAGGATTAGTGGACTGATTCCTTTGTAATTAAGAACCCAGAGTAATAGCCTAAAGAATAGTTCTGGAAGTAAGTATCTCGTAAGAGTTGTATCCAGCTTTTTTCCTCTCTAACCCATTCCTCACTTAGTTACCAGATGTGTTTTTTTAAAACACTTTTATCATATGTCTTTCATACTCATACCTTTGGACAGCTTTAGTTTATCTAAAAAATAAAATATGAATTCCTCAGTAGGACACAATTTGGCCTCAATCTACCTTTACAGACTCAGTTCTTCCTAAACACATCCACCTCAGCATTTCTTCCAGCTAACTGAGAGTCAACCTGACCCCTAGCCAAGTCAAGCTGTCCTCAAAGTGTAGGTCTGGTTACCTAGTTCTTGGCTCACTCGGCATGGCCTCCTGAACAAACCCCACGCCCACCAACCTACTGATGAGGCCAACATGAAAACAGAGACACAATCATGGAAGGTTTTATAAGACAGGGTAAGGACTCTGAGAATCATTTTAATTGTGATAGGAAGACATTTAAGAGTTTTTAGCACGGAAGTAACATGATCTAATTCATTTTTTAAAGAATCATTTTGGCTGCTATGGGGAGAATAAGCTAAGAGACAAGAGTAGAAGTAGGGAAGTGGTGGGGAAAAACACAACTAAAAAATGGCTGCAACCTGAACAACTGGGTAAATGTGGTTAGAGTGCTGGGATTAGGAAGCCTTGGTGTGTAGGAAGGAAAGTAGGGGTTTGGGGCATGAGTTTTGTTTGGACATATAAAATCTGAGAAACCTCAGGGTGCCTGGGTAGCTCAGGTGGTTGAGCATCCGCCTCTGTTTCAGCTCAGGTCATGATCTCATGGGTCGTGAAGCGGAGCCCTGCGGGGGGTTCTGCGCTCAGCGAGGGAGGGGGGGGTCTGTTTGAGATTCTCTCCCTCTGCCCCTTCCCCAGTGTGTGCACACATGTACATACTCTCTCAAATAAATACATAAATCTTTTAAAAAAAATCTGAGAAAGCTCTTGGTTGCTCTATCCCTCTTTATTCCAGTGACACTCTGTTTATACTGTGATTTTATAATCTATCACATGCTGACAGAATTTGTTCCATGCTTATCACTCTCTCTAGTCAGACTGGCTGCTTGAGGGCGGAGACTGTAATATTTAGTCCATATCCTTAAGAGAGGACCTTCAACAAAGCAGCCACTTAAAGTGACTGTAGAATGAGAAAAGGTACTGTTCTAGAAACTCTGAGGAATGCAAACCTAGGAAGAAAGTTACTTTTCTAGCAGTCTCCATCATCTAGAACTTACCCCAAATCAGGGTTAACAGAAGTTACTGCAGACCATAAACCTGCCTCGGAGTCTAGCCTTCCAGTATAGAAACTCATATATAAAATATATCAAATCAACCTGTGCTCTTCAGCCTCCTAACATGAGGGCTAGGGCGCCCATACTGATTAGCTCTATGTCAAATAGCTTTTCTTTCTTTTTTTTTTTTTTAAGATTTTACTTATTTGAGAGAGAGAATGCACGAGCGAGAGAGCACAAGCAGGGGGAAGGGCAGAAAGAGAGGGAGAAGCAGGCTGCCCACTGAGCAGGGATCCTGATGCAGGGCTCGATCCCAGGACCCTGGGATCATGACCTGAGCCGAAGGCAGACACTTAACTGACTGAGCCACCCAGGCACCCCTAAATAGCTTTTCTTTTCTTTTTTAAAGATTTTATTTATTTATTTGACAGAGAGAGACACAGCAAGAGAGGGAACACAAGCAAGGGGAGTGGGAGAGGGAGAAGCAGGCTTCCCGCCGAGCAGGGAGCTTGATGTGGAGCTCGATCCCAGGACCCTGGGATCATGACTTGAGCCGAAGGCAGACACTTAACGACTGAGCCACCCAGGTGCCCCTAAATAGCTTTTCTTTATACTGTACAAAGCCAAACATTTACAGATATGACTTAAATATTTACATAGGTTTTCAAGTTAAGATTTTTATTTTTAAACATCCTATCTACATTAGTTTTTGTAGTCTTTTTTTAAAGATTTTATTTATTTTAGAGAGAGAGCGAGCAAGCACGACTGCATGCACATGTTGGGGCAGAAAGGGAGAGGGACAAGCAGACTCAGAGTTGAGCGTGAAGCCCCACGTGGGGCTCCACAGGATGTGGAGGAGGCTCGATCCCATGACCCTGAGATCACAACCTGACCAGAAATCAAGAGTTGATGCTTAACCGGCTTAGCCAACCAGGCGCCCCAGTTTTTATAGTCTTATTTTTCAGATTCTAATATATATAGATTCTTGTATTTCAGATTCTAATAGATTTCTTGTACAGTCAGGAACACTTAACTGTTTATCCCTTTTTAAAGCTCATTTGAATACTGAATAGAATCACAGAGGGTTTTTTTTGAAGATTTTATTTATTTGACAGAGAGAGAGAGAGGGACACAGAGAGAGAGCGCACACGCAGGGGGAGCGGCAGGCAGAGGGAAAGGCAGAAGCAGAGCCCGACACGGAGCTCTATCCCAGGACCCTGGGATCATGACCTGAGCTGAAGGCAAACGCTTACCTGACTGAGCCACCCAGATGCCCCTAGAATCACAGAATTTTTAAGACAGAAACTCATTAAATCCAGAGCCCTTGTTTATCTGTAGGGATAAGAAAACTGAGGCCTGAAAAAATTTCTCAAGATTCTACAGTCATTTAGAAATGGAACCAGGTGTAGAAACTACCTCACCTGTTTCCTACTGCATAATTCTTTTCCACAAAGATAAACTTCTTAATGAATAAAATGGATTAATTTGGCCATTTTGCAATGGACTACATATTCTGCTTTTATAATTTTTCTATACAGTGATATCTCAACAACTTTTATAGGAAGGCTATGCCTTAAAATGAGGTCAAGCATATTAATAACTAAAATAGTCAAGTGAGGGCTTAATGGTAGTGCTTCCGAGATAGTGTACACACACAGACATGCATGATAGAAATGCTACACTCAAGAGCTATATGGCCATGGAAAGCTGAAGGTGAGATGGACCAAAGCCTATGCATAATGGTGAAGTTTGTAAGACTTGCCATTATCATATCTGGCTTTCCCTTTATTCTTTATCTGTCTCAGTGGTAATCCCTCTTCCCATTTCAAAAGGCTTCCTATATATCCTTATTTTTCCCTTTATGGAATAGGAAAGAATTTTGTATCTATTATCTTCACCTTGTTTTCTGACAAACTTAAGACGCTACTTGAATGAATTTTAATCAATATATTAACTCAACCAGACATTTACATTCTATGCTTTTGAATGAATTTTAATCAATATATTAACTCAACCAGACATTTACATTCTATGCTTTTGATCCTGAAGTGTGGAATCACGGATTTGTTCCCAGAAGAATTTTAGACCTCAACAGGGAGATGACAGGAATCAAGTGGTGGAGACTGGTTCTCTCCCTCCTAGTCATTAAAATGACATGATCTGAAGGCAAACCAAGTATCTAGATAGGGTGTAGAGAATAAGAGTCTAAAGGGGTGGCACACAGTGTGCCCTCTACTGTTTGTAAGAATGACCAAAGCCATTGTTCCAACTTCTGACACACATCTGAAACACTAGAAATTTAAAATTTCTAAGGTTTGGGATAACTTCATTATTATAGTGATTTGCAATTAGAATTAAAAGTATGTTCAAAGCTAGCATACATACACTCATCACGTTTGTTAAGTATGTTATATTCATATGGTACTTTATGTTTACCAAGTGTTTTCTTGAACTTCAACAATATCTAATGTAAACATCATTTCCACTTTCAAATGAAGATTTAAGGTTCTCAGATAATAAGGGTAATAAAAGGCACAGCCAGGACTGAATATAAGAATTCTTAATCCCAGTATGCTCTCTCTGTAATGTGTAACTTATACAGCAATATTAAAATACAATAATATTAAAATAGCTTGTGTATGTAAACTCCAAACACTTTTAAAGTAGAAAAGTAATATGGTCCCCAAATTTCTAAATAAATTATGTTGATCTTTTGAAGCTCAAATTTATTATAATCTCTTTGACAAAGATAATTGTTTTGTTCTCCGCTGTCTCGTCTTTCTAAAAGAATTCAATAGAAAAAATACTGTGAAAACATACAGCTAAATGAACAGAAATAGTCATCTTTAATTACCCAAAATATACGTTTCTCACTTTGATGCTTTTTCTTTGACGTCCTTTGAGAATCTTATTCAAATAAATTTAAAACATTAGCCTAAAAATTTGCAACTGTACCGTTCGTTTCAACTCAGTGATTCATGTAGATTTTTGTAACTAGGTTCTTTGCATATTTTATTAATTTGCCAACTTTGAAGAAACACGGTATCACTGGCAGGTTGTATCCTGTTTCTCCCAAATGCATTTTACCTTGGCTTTTCTTGAAATGAGTTATAAAATGGGATTACCCATCAACTATGGTTCCTTTATCCAAGGGAAACTGAATCAGATTTAATATTACACAGATTTAAAACTCACATGTTTTGCTACTTTAAAATTATTTTCTGTTCAATAAAACAGAGCTTGAGAGTATCCACTATTAATGTTACCAAATTCAAATTTGCTTTTGAAATAACTTTAGTGATTATAAAGAAAAAAGACACTAGAACGTCATTCAAATGTGAAAACTGATCATTACAAAGCTATGGGCTATATTCCTGAAGTGAAATAAATGACATTCATTAAAAAAAAAAATCATCTGAACATTTAAAAGAATACTCAAAATAAGAAAGGGGCTCACCGGTCTGAGTGAAACCAAACTGATGTAGAATCTGATGAGCGGCCAGCATGTCCGACTGTCTTAACTTTGACTGCTGTGAGGAGACTGATGTTGAAGTAAACGAGAGATTTTTGTTGACCTGTAATAGGAAAGGCAAATCAGAACCAAAGTGTAATTTCCTGGGTTACTGATGCAAAAACTGGATGAGAAATATTTGCTTACAATGCAAACCAGGCCACATGGTAGGTCAAAACAAATGGTAAGGACTTATATGCTTAGTTTTAAAAGTTTACGAAACAGAATAGTTTTTATCAAGGAAGGAGCACAGTGGTAACGAAAGCATCACTATAGGAAAGCACATCTGCCTTACAAAAACAAATCTGCTTTTCATAGAATTGACATTATTAACTTAAAATAGAGTGTTCTTACAAGTTATGCAAAGACGTGAAAATTAAAAGTGACCCCACCCCCGACTTTCAATTAATAAAGTTAAAATGTTTCACAGCCACATTTCTTTAGCATTTTGTGAACTAGCGGGTCCTTCCTTTTCAGCGAATGCACAGAAAACACCTATAATATCTGTTTACATACATCATGGGGACCCAGGTAACAGAGCTGTAACCTCACTTGCCAAGTGGAATAGCTCCCATTGCATCAAAACCCTTATTCTTAAGACACTGTTTAAAAACAGTACTGATATAATGATGAAGCAAAATTTCTGTAAGTAAATACGATGCTCTATTAACACAAAAAGCTTACTATGACTGTCTGAATACAATACTGTCTTCCAAAAATGATACCTGTAACAAGTACAACAACAGGTCACAAAAAAGTTTTAAATGTGTATTAGGAAACTTATCTTGTAACTTAGAATTAATTTTGGCAATGATCTAGTCTCTTGTTCAATTATTAAATTATTCATTATATATTTATTATTTTTTGAAGTATCTTCATTTTCAGAAATCATGATAAAATGTGATCTAATTCTGAAAAATTTGGAAGTTTGAATTTCTAATTTACTGCAAAATGTAATCTGTGACTTGCCAACTGTTAAAGGATAATTTATGGCATATATATACTAATATATGAAAATAGCTGCCTTCTCTCTTTTTAAAGAATAATCGAAACCACTCAGGACTACCACTGTATTAGCATTTAAAGATTCCCTTTTGGTGCTCTACATAGTAGTGGACTGTGGTTATTACATGTCCTTTATCTGACTCATCATTTACATAACGTTTGTAAATGCTTCTCTTCTTTCAAACAGTGACAGTAAATGGTGTATCTTAGATTAAGCTTTTTCTCTTAAAGCAAAGGGCTTTTACATATTTGGTGAAAAAGTCCATTCATTAAGACCATATGACAATATAGTTCCAAAGTTGGTAAACTGTTGTGATATCATTTTATAAAAAACAAAAATATTTTTCAAAGTAGTTAGATGGGATCAAATACCACACCAGTGCTAAAAAAAACTATCTAGCTTTAAAAATTCTATCAGAATCCATTATTAAACACTGACCAAAATTAATGGTGACTATTTATATTAATACAATACCTAAAGTAACAACGAAATCATCTCATATCTTTGAGCTTTATTTCCATCTTTAAGCGCAGATAATAAATATTTAAAAAAGTAGGTATGCTTCAATGGGAATGTGCTGGAGGAACAATAAAGATGACTGGTATTATAAAGTGCCATTCGCATATGCAAATACATAAAGCACTAAATAACATATTAAATAAAAAATAGATTTAAGTAGAGTATGTTGGCAAAGGGAAGCCATAGGCTACTACACAAATAAAGTTCTACAGAAATATTAGTTACTATTATTAACATCACTAGAAGTCAGAGTAATTAGGAACATGTAATTTAACATGATGATGCAGTAAATATTTCAGAGTGCTATGCTTTTAAATGGAAGTACTATATACAATGATATATTTACCCCTTAACAATCTAATCCACTTCTCTTTTTAGAATCATTTTCAGTTTTACTTCTGTGTTCTTAAAAATTTTTATCCTACATGTCAAACAATGCATTTTGAAATCTGGTGCAAAAGAACAGGTGTATGCTGGGGACGGGACACACACACACACAATAGGCTTTTCAGTCTTCCTCTTCAGATGTTTACTTGTGCTAAAACCAAAAAGAACACCAGGAAAGCTAGAATAGGATACTTAAATGTCTCTGCTCAAACAGAAAGACTTTACAGTTTTTTTCTAAGCATTTTTAAAATTCTGCTCTTTCTTGACACATTTCTTGAGAGACTATCTAATATCTATGAAGTGGTAAGTGACAACATACAGCAGATTTCAAAGGTCTTGGACAGTTGTTAATTATTACAGTGATTTGAAATTAGCACTCAAAGTATTTTCAGAGCTAGCCTATACATATGCACTACTTTACTTAGAGGGAGAAAAATAATAATAACCATTAAACAGAGTGAAGCAATATCTATTTTTGAAATACATGCTGTGGAAAAGAATTGCTTAATAATTTTACAACAACAGAGAGGTTGGCTAAGATAGTCTACCCTACACGAATCTGCCCTCTTTTCACAACACATTCTTCTGCTTGCTTCATGCAAAAACCACAGTCTGCCAAAGTCAGTTTAATACCTCCAAACTGGGGAAAATGAAAAGCATACAAATTTAATGAAATTCATAATAGAAAAAAAGAAAAAGTATCACCTGAACTTCGTGTCACGTTAATCACAAAAATGTTTTTGCCTGCTCTTTCAGAGCAGAAGCAGCTTTGTACAAAATATGCAAATTCTAATTCCCTAAGAGAAGGTTAATTTTTTTTTTTTTTTGAGGTTAATTTTCGTATTAAAAAAGTCACTGTCTGGATCTAAAACTGAGTGCACAACACTGAACAAGCTAACAATTAGTTTTTTAGTGGTTAGCTAAACTATGAAACCTTTGGGAGATATATAACATTCATTTTCATATACATTTACAAGCCTAATCATCTTCGCTGATTTTAGATTATATGCTACATTCACCTAAAGTAGAATTGTTTTTAAAATTTCAAGCTGTGAAGACACCTCAAATTGGTTTTAAATTATAACCTGGAAGATGATAATACTGTCTATATACTTATGTTTATAAATTTGTCTCCCTCCCTCCTCCAGAAGGCTATTTTTTTCCCATTAAAATCGAACAACAATGTAGGTAATACTTCAATTTGAAGATGTTTCTGGTTGCAAAAAAACCCCCAATGCCCAGGAAACATTCTGTTGCAAATCAAACTTCTGTTATAAAAATTAGAATCCCAATAATTAAAGAACAAGTGAAACAGAAAACTTGAGCCAGAGATTCAGGGCAACTGAAGCCAGGTATCAACATTCTCGTACCATAAATTGAAAGCAGCTTAAGTTCCTGTGATTTCTAGGTAAGTAAAACCTAACAAATGAGTAGCCTATGGTATCATAAAGAGAAATTCAAACATGAGCTCTACGTCTCTATATATTTTCCTTATAAATTACTACAGTGATGTGAGGGATTAGGAAGAAACACACTTCCTATTGGAAGAGAAATTTCTACAGTGGGGTGAGGTGCCAGAAAATCTCCCCCAAGTCAGTTCATCACTGCTACGTGAACTAAAACCAGAATTCCAATTTGAATCAGTTATAACGAAGTTTTATTTTGCAGCACTTAATCCAGACTTTTTGAGCCTCTGATATATATACCAAGGACTGGCAGTGCAAAGATGATTAACAGGATTCCCCGTGCAAAGCTTAAAATTAAGATTTGGTGCTGGTTCAAACCACCTATCCAACAACATGCCTTAGTCAAAGTCAATTTAACCTCAATATATTTTGGTTTTCTCCAAACCTTTGCCTCTTTTCTTAATATATTTCCTTACTTCAGAGAAAATTTGGTCTTCAACCCTCTGAAATCTTCATTTTCAAACCTATGAAAGAATATACCTCTTGCATCCACCCTCAACCTCTTTTCTTCTAGTGTCCTTCTGTTCAAGATTAATCCCTCCATCTGTTCCCTTGGGAATACCTAAAGTTCTTCCAAATTCTACTTTCAAATGCTCTATTGGCTGTTTCCCTATAGTATATAAGCAGAGATCTTTCTACTTCAGTATAAAAACAAATAGCAAACAATCAAAAATTCTCACAACGATTCCATAATTTCCTTAAGCTTCACTGAAAGCTAAACTCCTTGAAAAACAGCACATAACTGCTATCCATATAACTTAACCATTCAATTTCAACCAAGTACAACTATGCTTTTCTCCACCAGAAGACTAAATTTGAAATTAAAGTCACCACACCCAAGACTTCAAATGGTCAATTAGCAGATTCATTTAAGCGGTTGCGATCTGTAACACTGCCCATCACTCCCTCTCGTTTCTGGAAAACTATTTTCTGTTGGTTTATCCTGCCACTGCTTATCAGGGTTGTTTGTTAGACCCACTGGACCCTCTCTTCCCTCACTCTGTGTGGTTCCCCTGGGCAGTAACGTTTGTTTTCATCACTTCATCTGCCATCTATGCTGACTTTTTTTTTTTTAATTTTTATGTTGTTAGCCAACATATAGTATATCAGTAGTTTCTGATGTAGTGTTCAATAACACCTAGTGCTCATCACAAGACGTTCCTTAAATCTAAAACTCTTCCAATCACTAGGTTCAAGACTAAACTAACTTCTCTTCGACTATTTACTTCCTCAGGGAAAGCTATCTCTATCCACCTAGTTGCCCTGGCCAGAAAGGTGGGAATCCTACATTGCCATCTCACCCTCCACAGAGAATTAGTCACTAAGTCAATTAAATGCTCTGACATCTGGTCCCACTCTTTCTCCAGTCAGTGCTTTGGGTCAGGCCTTCCTCTCTGCTTGCAAACTACTGCAATCGTCCCCTGATTTGTTTTCCCTATTTCCTATTTCTCTAATTCTTCTACACTAACAAGCTCTTTCTAAAATGCTAGTTTTACTGAGTAACATTTCTTGTTAAAACCCAGCATCAGCTGTTCCATTAGATAAAGTCCATAGTTTTTAGCCTGGCATACAAAGCTTTCTATATTCTAATAACTACCTCGCTCTCCAACCTTATCGCTCCTTTTCCTACTTTCCAGCTACAACAAAATATGTGTAGCTCTGCAGACCGTCCAGGTTGTTTCACGAACCTGTGACTTAGGTCTTACTGTTCCATTTCCAGGAATGGGCTTTCCTTTTGGCTCCATCTTCCTGGTGGATGCCAACTCCTTTTTCAAGCTTTAGCTCAAGTATTACATCATGTGTGAAAAGCCTTTCAGATTCTCCCAGGAGAACTTACGTCTCCCTCCTTTGTCTCTCCACTATGCCTTGTATCCTCTATCTTTTATTATCACAACATTGGTAACATTTCAGTGTACTTATCTATTTGGTTAATCACCATCCACCAGACTATAATCTTCTTGACAGTGAAGAACCAGTTTTTGTTCATCTTTCTTTAGTAAATAACTCATATAGCACTAATAAGAACTGCACAGAGGTCAAATGAATTAATATACACGTGAAAGGAGTATGTTTAAAATCTTGCCCAAAGTTAAGGTGGTGTTTGTGTTGAACCACTATTCTATTCAAATCTCAACTTACTTTTTACCTCTTCATGATAAAAATATCCAAACTTGTTTTAGGAGATTAAAAAAATTATCTTCTCTGGATTCTCTATTTTTTTTTTAAAGATTTTATTTATTTGACAGAGACAGAGAGAGCACAAGTAGGCAGAGAGGCAGGCAGAGGGAGAGGGAGAAGCAGGCTCTCTGCTGAGCAGGGAGCCCGATGCGGTGCTCGATCCCAGGACCCTGGGATCACGACCTGAGCCGAAGGCAGACGCTTAATCGACTGAGCCACCCAGACGCCCCTGGACTTTTTTTTAAACCTTTTTGTTTTTCAGACTTCCCAAATCTAACTTTTTAATGATAAAAATTATAGAATAAAGGGCTTAAATGTAAGGAACACATTAAATTACATGGTTTAATACTCAAATTTAAATCTAGAAATTAGTGTGTGAAATAACAGAAAAAAATATATTGGTTTCTGGCTCCAGTTCCTGGCACAGATCTCCTAAAACCCTGTAATTTCCTAAGTGAAGTACTAGGAGGATCTTTTGTTCTAATATTTGGTCTTTGACTCTGGTTCCAGACACTGAGCTCTTAACATACCTTGGAATTTCCTGGGTGACAGAAATGTCTTTTGTTCTCCTGAAGTGACTCTTGGTGTGTTCTGGGAGGAGAGCTGCTCTCCAGAAAGACCACGCCATGATTAGAAGCTTGGAATTTGTAGCCCATCCCTCATTTTCCAGAGAGGGGAGAGGGGCTAGAAATGAAATTATAACTTATCATGCCTACCTGAAGAAACCTCCATAAAACTACCGGCCGTATGGGGTCTGGAGAGCTTCCTGGCTGGTGGCACGTGGGAATGCCGGGAGAGTGGTGTGCCTGCAGAGGGCATGGAAGTTCCAGGCCCCTCCCCACATACTCTGCCCTGTGCAGCTCTCCATCTGGATGTTCATCTGTATCCTTTATAATAAACTGGCAAATAGTAAGTAAACTGTTTTCCCGAGTTCTTAGTGAGCTGCTCCAGTGAACTGAGCCTCAGGAATTGTCATGGGAAACCTTCTATTTATAGCTGATTGGTCAGAAACACAGGTAACAACCTGGACCTGCAACTGGCATCGGAAATAGTAGAGGTTGGGGGAGGGGGGCAGGTGAAGTCTTGTGGGATTGAGTCCTTAACCTGTGGGATCTGCCAATCTGCCGCCATCCCCCGGTAGACAGCGTCACAACGGAGTCAAATTGTGGGACACCCAGCTGGTATTGCAGAGAACTGCTTGGTGTGGGAAAAACCACAGCACATCTGGTGCCAGAAGTATTTCGAGTACTGATAGTAGTGCAAGAGTAAAGGAGACACATGGGGGAAAAATTGGCTTTTCCTATCACAAGCAGTTTTTCCTGTTTTCTATAATTTCCAGGAATGAAATTCCATAATTTTAGTGGCCTACTGTGGCCGGTACACTCCTACAGTCAAGCCAGTCTCCCAAATATTGTCAAAATAACAACACTTGATTTGCTTTTATACAGTTTTGAAATGACATGAAGAAATAATTACGAGCATTAAAAACAAATTAAAAATTATCTAAAAGAAACTCTCCAAAAAACCGCAAACCGGTATTCTATTCAAATCTCAAATATCAAAATCTCAAATATCCAAACTTTTTTAGGAGATTAAAAAATTATCTTCTCTGAATTCTCTATTTTTTAATTTTTTTTACCTTTCAGTGAATAATATGTTCTAGGATATATTTAACTATAATTTAGTTATTACCTACCTTTATAGCATTGTTCTACTAAATATAATTCAATAAACTTTAGCTTGGCTGCCTTTATATTCATCTAGGGTAGGGGATATTAATAATTTAAAAAAACAAATAGAGTTCCATGGCGTTAAGCTGCAGAGGAATGTGGAAATTCAGAAATATAAGATCAGAGGTGGAGTCAATACTACATAAAGCTGGGAAAGAAGGAAAGGAGGGAAAACAGGGAGGAAAAGGAAGGAAGGAAGCAAGGAAGCAAGGAGAGAAAGCAGAAAGACAGAGATGTTTCTCCTTGAGGGAATTCATAATTTAATTCTGGCAGAACTAATTATCATTTAAGGAAGAATGGGACCAATTATGATGCCAGGTATGAATATAAATGAATATAAACATGTTTGGGAACATGAGAAAAACAAATTAATTCCATTTGTGAGGAATACAAAGCTTAATGGAAATAGACTCCAGGTAATACCATTTCTGATATGCTTCAATCCAACCCCAAGCAAAGGAAAGAGCAAGGAAATTTGTAAATTATAAATTCATATGAAGATATTTTAGGGCTGTAACAATTCAGAGCAATGCAAGACTTCTAATACCAATTACTGTCTTGGAGCAATCAGGTGAGAACTCTCAGCTTCCCATCATCACATCTGTATCCAAGCATCTATCCAGTTTCTACCTATATGTCTATCAGAAGGGGTGAAAAATCCCTTCTCTTAAGGCCAGTGTCTCCATTAGTATTCAGGACTACAACTTCTTTCACTTTTTCAAGGACTTGAGTCCTGCAATTACCACCTCCATGGTACATTACCCACTTCTCCATCTCCACTGGATTATTCCAATCAGCAAATAAGTATGCTTTAATACTGTCCATCTGAGATTCCTCTTCAGGTCCTGTTTCTCTGCTCCCCGGTCAAAAGTTATGGGCTTCCATTCTGTCCTCAATGCACTTCAACTGTGCCACTTAAATGGTTTTCATCAAGGTAACCAAAGGACACCATCTAGCTAAATACAATCCTCAATTTTCTATCCTCTTTTACTCATTCTCTCAGTAGCATGTGACAGTTTACCACTCCTCTTTCTTGAAGTACTCTCCCCCAGGCTTCCCTGACATCCCCTTTTCCTGGCCGAGTGCCTCAGGTATTTAGCTATCTCTCCCCAGGTGATCTTACTCAATTTCACAGATTGAGAATATAGAACACCAGCCCTGACTTACTCCCTGCACTCAAGACTCAGAAATCCAATTGCCTACTATACAACTACATCCGTATCCAAAACTCCACTCCTAAAAATTGCTACCCCCACTCCAGCATTCCTCATCTCATTACCTCCTCTTGCCACTGCTAGCATCTATACACCTGCTGGAAGTGACCCCGACTTTTCATTCCTTCACTTACGCCACATCCAATCCATCACCGAGCTGTGTTACATCTACTTCCAAAATACATCGCAAATGTGTCCACTGCCTGCATCTTCATTACTGCCACTGTTAAACATGAGGCCATGAGTCTGAGGCAGTTCTAATGCCATGGCGGCTGAGCTTACAGCCTACAGAAGCAAGCCCAAATCTAAGACTGTAAATACCTCAAGGTTACAAAATCGAAACCTAAGGACAACCAATCACCAACAGCCAATTAGGCTTTAAACTATAGTCAATTTATAATGTCCTTGCTTTGCTTCAGCATTTTCTCTATAAAAGTCTTTCTTCAGTTCCTGCCAGTGGAGCACTTCTAACCACTTCCAGTTTGGGACTATGCCATTCAAATCAATTTTTGCTCAAATAAACTTATTTATTAAAATTTTTAATAGGTATCCATTTATCTTTTACACCATCCTTAGTCCAGGCTACCAACTCCTCTTGGATTGCTCCCCTTTTAAAATCTATTCTCACATTCTCCCCAGCTTAATACCTCCATCACTGCTTCTCTGATTGAAACAATATCTAAGTCTTTACTGAAGGTTTAGCAGAACATGTCACCCTCAAATATGCCTCTTTGGCATAAGGATTATTTTGAGAAACTGCAGATACTGGAGAAGCTCTGAAAACAGGTATAGAAGCTGCCCTTTAATAAGGGAAATTTACATTAGAAAAGGGGCCTCTACTAGGAAGAGAGCTGTGTCCAGAGAGAACTTTTCACCTCAGTGGAGGGGAAGCCCTTGTTTACCAAACAGTTCCTCCTCTCACCTTCCCCTGAACTGCCATCCCACTTTGAAGCCCTAGACCCCTATCCCTTTCCTCCAGTAAAGATGGTAGAAAAGCCTCAACTGCCTGGCAGCTTTGTAGTCTCCTTCTTTGTGGGGCTCCCATATGTACATAATTATTTTTCTTTTATTAATTTTTCTTAAGTCAATTTAACTGTTAGACCAGCCACAGAACCTTGGACAGAAGGGAAATTATGCCTCCCCTGCACTTCCATGCTAACAGGCATGCATAATCTCCTAATCACCTCTCCAATCTGGCCATCAAACACTGTTTCCCCTTGCTTGCTCACTGTTACTACTTACGCACAGTGCTCTTCTTTCTGCTCTCGAGCATGCCAGTTATCTTTCTGGATGAGGACTTCTACAGGGCAGGACCTACTCCTTGTTAAGTGTTTCTCTTGAGAGGCGTTTTAGGAGCATACTTTGAGGGCAGCCCAAGCACACGTGTGTGTGCGCGCGCACACACACACACACAATCCTTAGTAGGCAAGGATTAAATAATGTTAATAGAAAATATGAGTGAATTTTCAACAACATAAAACTTTGGCTGGGATTCAGGGAAGAAGAAAATTAGATACCTGGTAAAAATTTATTATCCTGGTTGTAATAGATGAGAAACTGCAGAAATATACTCTGCTTTCAAGATTAAAGACTTTTGACAATGGTGCTCAGACCATTCAATGGGGTAAGAGTAGCCTTTCCAACAAATGGTGCTGAGACAACTAGACTGTGTGACTAGACAGCCACATGCAATGGGATAAAATCAGACCTCTACATCGCATTATACATATAAAAACATGAACTCAAAATAATCACAGACCTAAATGTTAGAGTTAAACATATTAAAATTTTTAAAAAAGGAAGTAAATCTTTGGAATGCAGGTTAGGCAAAGGTTTCTTAGATATGACACCACAGCAAAGTGACAAAAGAAAAAAATAGATAAACTGAATTTCATAAAAATTAAAACCTTTTTGTTTTATAGGTCACCATCTAGAAAGTGGAAAGACAACTCACAAAGTGGAATAAATCATCTGATAAGAGACTTCTATCCGGAACATATAAAGAACTCTTAAAAGTGAACATTAAAAAGACAAAAAAAATTTTTTAACTTTTTTTTTTAATAATTTTATTTATTTATTTGAGAGAGAGACAGAGAGAGTGAGAGAGAGAGAGCATGAGCAGGGTGAGGGGCAGAGGGAGAAGCAGACTCCCCGCTGAGCGGGGAGCCCGATGTGGGGCTTGATCCCCGAACTCCGGGATCATGACCTGAGCCAAAGGCAGACGCTTAATGACTGAGCCACCCAGGCGCCCCCAGAAAGACAAAAAAATTTTTTAAAGAATTTGAACAGATATTTCTCCAAATAAGATACACAAATGGCACATCAAAAATGTTCAATGCCATTAGTCATCAGGGAAACAGAAATCAAAAAGCACAATGAGGTATCATTTCTTACCCACTAGGATAGCTATTTCCTAAAAAAGAGAGAAAATTCACGTTGGCACGAATGAGGAGAAACTGGAACACTTATACCTTCCTGGCAGGAATATAAAATGGTGCAGCCACTTGGGGTAAGTTTTGTTGTTTTGCAAAATGTTAAATGCAGAGTTATCATATGTCCCAGCAATTCCACTCTTTGATATATATCCCGAGAAATGAAAACATATGCTTACACAAAAACTTGCACATACACGATCATAGTAGCATTATTTCTAATAGCCCCAAAGTGGAAACAACCCAAATGTCTATAAACTAATGAATGGGTAAACAAAATGTAATATATTTATACAATGGAATCTTATATGGTAATAAAAAATAGTATTTATAACATGCAACAAATGGAGGAATTGTGAAAACCTTATCCTAAGTGAAAGAAGCCAGTTATAAATGACCCCATATTATTTGATTCCATTTACATAAAATGTAAAAAAGTAATGGGTCACTGATACTGGACAGCTCAGTAAGCCCAGTGTTTTCTGACATGTTCCCTCCATAAGATGCCCCATGTGAAAAGAAACAATAGCCTACTACTTACTTCTGTATTCCAAGTGCCTGCCACATGGTAGTAGATGTCTAGTGAATAAAAAAATACTTCCATTGCACTATTACATAAAGCAGTCTTTGAACATACAAACACCATTCTAATTCCCTTTTGAAGGTCTCACCCCTTCATCTCGTGTCAGATATAATTACATTTCATAAATGAATGAATGTCTAATTATTCAACTGAATTTTGGGAGTGGACAGAAGAAGAGGGAAGGACAAACATGGCGTGCCATTCCAACTCTTTTAAATTAACATTTATTTTCTTGACAACTGAATTAAAGGCTGGATATAAAATAACCTTGCTTGTAAAAGGAAGAAAGGTGCTGTGTTGAAAGCATCTCGATACAATTTCGTTGAAATTGTTTAATAATCAAAGCCTTTTTATATGCTACTATTTTTAGACTAACTTTGGGGTCTTGAGCAAATCACTTAACTTCAATAAGCCTCAGCTTCCTCCTTTCTAAAATTGGAATAACAATAATATCTAATCTGTGCCTCAGAATTGCTACATAGCTAAATGGAAAAAGAAGTGTGAAACATTGGTATAAATGATCAAGAGCATTATCAGCACCGTGTATCATTGCTATTCCTGTGCAGCTTGCATGCATTTCAAGGCTTATACAATTTACTCAGCATACATCCACTGAACTGTACTGGTGTCTCTTACCTATTAAGTATCGTATATATTTTTCTCAGAGGATCAAATGACTGTGCTGGTCCTTTACTGAAAATATATCCCTATTGCTTAATATTCTTAAATCTTCAAAAATATGAAGGTACTTGCTAAATTCTCAGATTCCTATATATAATTCCTTGATAAATTCAAGCTCAAATAAGGAAAATACACATCTGATTAACTTTTGTAAAAGTCCTATTAAAAAGTACGAATGGTACATTTCAATATTTTGGTACATCAGAGTGAAAGCTACGGTTTTTAAGTTATCTTCCTTCCAATAAAAATTACTTACCTTTGCAGCACAGGCTCGTATCACCTCCTAAAAGAAATACAATACAGTAAGTAAG